>NW_008664273.1:0-15518 GCF_000695815.1 Acanthisitta chloris | reverse complement strand
TTCTCTGTAGGTTTCCCAGATGTAGTTGTGGTCTGTCTTCCTTAGCTGACACCTTGTCGAGTGTAATTTTGTTTCAACACCTTGTTTAACTTATACTTACATGATCTATACTAACATCACAGTTTTCAGTGGTGTCTGCTACTAGCCCAGCTTTATTCCCATAGAAGTCATTGGTTTCCCCTCCTCCTACCCCTGATATCAATGGCAGCAGTTAGGCCATTATCAAATGTGCTTTGAAAACCTGGTGTCTCTCTCAACTCTACACTGTCATAATAGTGGTCCTGTCCTTGATAGATCCTAAAATAGTCAAATTTGAGTTCAGTATAAAATAAAACTCTTATTTCTGTATCTATTTCTTCCCAGTCTCAGGCCAATTGGCTGAGAAGAGATCTTGCTGTACCCTTTTAATTAATTTATTTCTCCAAACCAATTTCCTTTCATCTAGATTTTGGGTTTTAATACAAGGTTTTGGTTTCAAAATATAACAGTGGCATCATGTTAGCTATTGGCATTATTAGCACTCTGGATTTTGTAATAGCATTGCAATCTATACAAAAGATATCTTTTCAAACACAGAAGAGACTCTGACCTGTGAACTAGGAAAAAAGCCATGTGCTGTGTTCTAGAGGACAGAGATTATATATATTGCAAATAACTTAGTAAGAAATGTGCTTTGAAATGGCTGTAGCCTCTCCAGTAGTCTGGAAAGTGAAGCAGAACTGAAGAGCCTGAAAATGTTTGTAAGAACAAATAAGGGAGAGAAAGCATTTAACCTTCTCAGTAAAGGAAACATGTGAGCTACCAGAGAAGGAACAGCTAGCATGTGGATCCAAAACTCCTGGAGGGACCTGCATACATAACAGCAGGAACTAGAGCCAGTGGGTGGTGAAGATTGGAGTCCTCTCCTAAATTTTTCTCCCACTGGCTGTGGGGTGCCCTACCCCAAAAGCTCACCATAGTCTCCTGCCATTCAGCTTGGATGGTGCCATTGGGCTCTCCTCAAGAGATAAAGTATAACCTCTCTTCACTTCACATGGTCTTTTTCTTTTACCTCTTCAGTTTTGCTCTTCTTCATCTTACACAGTGATTTCATTTTGAACATTTATTTTTAATGTTTGGCATTTTAACGCATTTATCTTCTGCATGTCTTAAGTCACATGCTTTTTTGACTTTTCTTCCTTTATTTGGAAAGGTAGCATTGCATAGTAGGTCTTTGATAAGCTGATAGCCTTGTGCCCTGAGTCAGTGATGTGATATTAATCAACCTGTGTTATGCAATGATTACCTATATCAGTACAGCATGAGTCACTCTTCCACAAATAGTGAAGACTTTCACCTGATTGCTACCTTAGAGCCTTCTGTCATTTTATATCCTTGTTTGGGGTTTTGGTTGGCTCATGGTTGACATCATGTTGTAAGACTCCATCAGATATAACTTTTAATTGTCTGCCTGATCATAGTGTTCCTTGGAAAAGTAAAAAATAAAAGCTTATACAGCCCAACTTGTGAATGCCCATGATGCAACCGATAAAGCTTTCTCAAATAGTTATAGAAATTTTCTTTTCTTGTAAATTGCATTATGACTGCTTTGAAATCCAATGGAAATAATTAAAAAGTGGTGAGAGCATTTGTTGCAAGCCCATCTTTAACATATTAAAATCACTCCTGAAACAATACTGGCCATGGACAAAAGGTAGTGTTTCAAGAACAAAATACAGAAGAAAATAAAGAGTTGGCCTGCCACTCCCAAACATGCATGCACAGCCTGCCACAATGTTTTTGTAGATTGCTCCATCTTTAAATCACCAGAAGGCAAAACAGACACTTGTTTGATTTTTCAAATTTGAAGCAGCTAGCTAGGTGATGTCAGACACCCCCATGTCAAAATTTTTCTAATAAGAAGTGCACTCAACAAAAAGCTGAATGCAACTTTGGGCATCACTAATTCATAGACCATAGCTTACGAAACATCCATTTCCAGTGGATATGGGGCAATATGGTACTCCTAGTTTTTCTCTGAAATTTGCTATTAGTATAGGAACATATATATGAACATGTGTGTGGAAGGAAGGCTTTTTCCTGTGTGCAGAGCAGGCACACTGTCCCAATGTAGTCTGCTGGGATGTAGTCTTGCTCAGGGATGTAGGACATTCATAGATGGGTTTTTCACTGGAAGATAGTCTGTAGCACTAAAAGCATAAAAAATCCCTTCCAGTGTAATAGCAAATCCTAATGATTTTTCTCTTAGTATTAGTGGCTACTGAGGTCTCTTCATGTCCTGATTTAACAAACTCTTTATAAGGTTCTGACAAGGTAGGAAAAGTATATATAGATATGGAATAGATACTGGGGGCAATGGTTTGATATTTAAAACCCAAGAGGAGAAGTATAAAGGTCCTGTAATTCACAAGTGGTGAAGGAAGGAGTACCATAATATACAAAAATCTAATTACTAATATCTGAACAGGAAAGTGCTTTATTAGCAGCTCTCAGAAATTTCTGGATTCCATCTCTTATTGCTTTAAATGTACGGATTCTTTTTTCTTCTTTTTTGGTATGTGATTTTATATATTTGGCTAGTATTGAAAACAATGCAAGGAAAATAAATTAGGTATGTCATGGTGAGACACATCTCTCCATGTGTTAGGGGTTGTTTTATACCGTGATTTGCAGAGGAAATATTACCTGTTTTCTCTGTTTTCTCATCTCATATTGAATTGCTGGAGGGGTTTTTGTTTGTTTGTGGAGTTGGTTTTTTGCCTTTTACCCTGTGGGGACATGAGATCACAAATATCCAATCCATATTAGGGAACTCAACTCCTTAACTTAAGGTTGTTTTCCACTGACTGCTAAGGAGAATCTTGACATTAAAAGAACCTCTGAGTTGCCTGAGAGGGAGAACATATTTGTCTTAATACAACCACCTGCTCTCTCTTTTTACACAACGCTATTTTGAAGATATGAACAAGATCTGCAATTGTCATCCTGTTTTTGCCTTTAGGAGCAAAAGGTGCATTTGCAGCCTTGAATAGGGCAGCCACTTCCAGCATACACAGACCTGGTCCGGGCTGAAGTTTGCGCTGACCTTCATTTTGAAGAAAACCTGTATTTGAATCTGCAGATGCATGTAATATTTCTGACATTTTAAGTTTAAAAAAAAAACCCCAAAACAAAACAAAACATAAACAAAAAAAACGTGGAGAATAAAATTCATGTTGGAACATTAGGCTATGTGTTCAAAATCAACTATCCTCTTCTTTCCCTCTCCCTCAGTCAATAGTTTTGGATACTACTTAAGTGAAACACACATGACTGATTTAGACAGGAAGATATGCAGAAGGCTGTGCTGGTTTGGGCTGAAGCAGAGTTCTTTCTTCACAGTGGCTAGTGTGGGGCTGTGTTTAGGATTTGTACTGAACACAGGGTTGATAATGCACAGATGTTTTTGTTATTGCTGAGCAGAGCTCACACAGAGTCAAGGCCTTTGCTGCTTTCCATACTGCCACACTGGCAAGGAAGTTGGGGATGCATGGGAGACTGGGAGGAGACACAGCTGGGACAGGTGACCCAAACTGACCAAAGGGATATTCCATACCATATGACATCATGCTCAGTATATAAGGTGGGAGGAAGAAGGAGGAAGGGGGGGACATCTGGAGTGATGGCGTCTGTCTTCCCAAGGAACCGTTACGCGTGATGGGCCCTGCTCTCCTGGAGATGGCTGAACACCTCCTGTCTTCGGGAAGCAGTGAATTAATTCCTTGTTTTGCTTTGCTTGTGTGTGCAGCTTTTGCTTCCTCTATTAAACTGTCTTTACGTCAACACATGAGTTTTTGTAGCTTTTACCCTTCTGATTCTCTCCCCCATCCCACTGGTGGGGAAGAGAGTGACCAGCTGCGTCGTTCTTGGTTGCTAGCTGGGGTTAAACCACAACAAAGGATTGCTCTGTAATTTAATTTAAAACAAAAATAATATTATAATGCCCAAGATTATTACCTTTTCAAAGGGATTTACTTTCACAGTAATTATTGCATATGTAAAAATAAAAGGGATTTTTTTACAGGACAAACTAGTTGATAGTCTAACATAACCCACACATAATTACTTCTCTGAAATCTTAAAGAATAAAGTATAGGTTACTACACTGCTGAAAACATGCATTTTAAATTTATTGAGGCAGTTATGGAGAGTCTATTTCATATCACCTCACAGTTTTGATTTATGTTAGTGATTCTGACTGCAAATGCTCATATATTACTGTGAATGAAATTTCAATTTCAAATGCTACTCATTGTAAACACAACTGAAATACAAAGAAACTTACCTGTCATGTACACAATGCATTGCAGTTTACAAAATAGATTCCTGTAATTAATATTCGAGTTTTATAAGTTGCTCATGACTATTTTATCTTTGATATGCTGCTGAGGTAATCCCCAAGTAATGGGATAAATACAGAAAGAATCTTATAGTCTTGAAAAATGGCTCTCAAATAACCACATTAATCACATTAGCAGATGGTACCATGTTTCATTATCTGCTCTGTGTAGTTAGTTGAGTAGAATATTGATGGAAACTTCAGAATGCTGAAGAAAACAATACCAAAACCCAACCCAGCCCAACCCAAAACCTCCAAAAAGCCAACCAATCAAAAAAGAATAAACCCCCTAAAAAACCAATGCAAGAGGAATGTTTGCTTTTCAGACCACTCCTGATGTGAAAGGACTTCATCAATCCACAAGATAAGATAGACTGTGCATATCAATAGCTGCATTATAGAAAATCAAGTCTTATTTTCTATTAGAGAATATGTCCTGATTATAAATTATCATACATAATCTCTATTGTTTTGAGATTTTGGACAATGCTCACAGATACATGGTATGATTTTTGTGGTTGTCCTCTGTGATGCCTGTGCAGGGCCTAGGAGTTGGACTTGATGATCCTTGTGGGCCCCTTTCAACTCAGGATGTTCCATGATTCTATGATTCTGTGATAATCAAGCCCATAAATGAGAAGGACTGCAACATTCTCCACTATTTTTGCTGCTGTACACAAAAAGGGATTAAGTTTTCTTGGAGACAGGAGAGTAGAAAGGAAAAAAAAAAGGGAAATGGTGTCTGTGGAAGAATAGCAAGTTGGAAAAATTGTAAGGAGGGTCATCATCTGCTCCCCTGAAGATACCTTTCAACTTAAATGAATTATGTTTCAGCAGCAATGATGTCCAAGGATTGTCTGAAGATACCTTTCAACTTAAATGAATTTTGTTTCACCAGCAATGATGTCCAAGGATTGTTGTCATTGTGGGCAGTGGTAGATATAATGCTTTGCTATATAGATCAGATGTGGTTTCAGATTTGAGTAAAGATATGTATCTGTGTTTTCCTAAAACATAAAGAAAAGCAGTGACTGAGTTTCAAATACAGTATCTCCAGGCTCCTGTTATTCATTACTCTTTCTCACCAGAGGAGTTTTGTGCCATGATTCCTTGTAGAGTAGTGTGCAACCAAAATAAATTCCAATTTTTTTCAGCATTATTTCTCAAAATTTTTATTTTTATGCCCTAAATATATGGCAACTCTTCTCAAATTTTTTCAGATTAGGTAAATGGACTTTTTTTTTTTTTTATTTTTAAGTATTACCATGCTGTAAATCATTTACGACATCTGTCACTAGTTCAGCCAATTGTACCTGGTAATTTGAGAATGTAGCATATGAGAAACACAGCGTTATTTTGAATCAAATCAAAAACTTGCTAGTTTTTTTGTTGATAGTGTTTTATTGGAATTAAGTTGTTAAGAAAACAGTATTTTTCATTGATTGAGTCAAAATAGATAAGATATTTTTTCTGTAAAAGTTTTTCTAAAACAGTAAGACATAAGGAGAACCATGCTAATTATCATCAGGTCTCCTCTGCCTTGCCTCTCTAGTTCTTTTCTTTAATAAATGAAATGTGCTTACTACATGCTTAGACATATATTGGTTGTTCTTGTCTTCATTGCTCTAATGTTGGGAAATAAGTAAAATACTAAAGGCAACTGTTGGTGAGAGCACTGCTACTGGCAGGATCTGGCTTTGGACACCCTTTCTTGGGCCTTTTGCATAGCTAAATGCAGGTTTCTGATGTTTGTCTGAAATAAAGACATATCTTTAGATATTGCCTACTGTTTGGTGGTTTCACCTTTTAAACTTAGTCTGAATTGAGGAAAAGAAAGAGTTGGAGGCGGCACTAGACTGACCCTAACCAAAAAAACCCAAACCATGGTGCATATGAGAATTGCAACAAATTGTCTATACTCCTTTATTCTTTAAAAAACGTATCTTCTTTTGTCTGAAATAAAGACATATCTTTAGATATTGCCTACTGTTTGGTGGTTTCACCTTTTAAACTTAGTCTGAATTGAGGAAAAGAAAGAGTTGGAGGCGGCACTAGACTGACCCTAACCAAAAAAACCCAAACCATGGTGCATATGAGAATTGCAACAAATTGTCTATACTCCTTTATTCTTTAAAAAACGTATCTTCTACATATCTAATGCATATGAGAATTGCAACAAATTGTCATTACTCCTTTATTCTTTAAAAAACATATCTTCCACAAAACATATCTATTTTTCTAGAAGATAAAAAAATTGCACTGTGCAGGTAAATAAACAGAGGTTTGATTCAACATCGTTAATTTCCTATGTATTTGAGAATTGTTTAGTAACCTTCTTTGGTTTCTGCTGCTACTTGAGAGTTTTGACTGCTGTACAAAATCTGGGAACATATTTTTCTCAGTTAGGAATGAGCAACTGTCACAAGAATAAATATATTCATATCTTGCATCAAGGAATTGGTGGGCTATTTTCTGTAACTATTTTTGCTGTGATATTTTCTTCTATAATAAGTTTGCTGACAAGTTATTTTTCCCCACAGGAGTAGCAGACTCAGGGAAATTAGAGATGGAAAAGTCCTGTTACGTCATATTATCAATTTTTGTGTCAACACAAGAATGCTCCTTGCAAAGAGGTTTTCTTCAGTGTCTGCTGAGCCATATGAAAAGAGTCAGAGTATATATTTTCTGACATAATAACAGCAGCGAGAAATGAGGAGCTGCTATTTAAATTCTCTTTGGGGGCAAGGATGGTCAGAATAAGCTGGAAAGAAATTCAGGGCACTTTTTTACAGAGTGAAAAACATTTAACAGTGAAGTAGGAGTAAGGAGTGAGGTTTTATTAACTTTATCACGAATTAGCTCCTTTGGGTAATGATAATTGATTATTTTTTTTTGTAGAAAGTGCTGGTTGCAAGGTCCTTTCTGTGCATACAAAATGTACACATTGGGCTCCATTCCTTTTATCATTGCTCACACAAAATATCCTTACTTAGGACGTACCATGGATTACACTGGGGCTAGTCATAGGAGTAGGAACTGGTTTTCCAAACTATAGTTTTCAACAATGACTGTATTAGCTGTGGAAAAATACATGGAGAGCTGGGTAGCAAATGTATTTTCTATTCTAGGAAAATTTTCATATAATAAAAACTGCTCCTGTTGTGTAGCAGGGCACATCTTTAAAAGTTTTCCATCTTGCAAAGGGAGTGTGGGTGTACTTGTGCACTAGCACAAACATGCAGCTCAGCCAACACCCCTGTGCTTGGGGCACATATCCATCTGTGCTATCTTTCACCAGCCTTGTAAAGGCTTTTCCAGGGTAGATCTCCCCTAGGTTCCTCTTTGCAGCTATGGGAGCTCTTTCGTGACACTTTATTTTTTAAATATCAAATAGGACAGCCGCAGTAAGAGAAGGTGCTCAATACAGCCCAATTTTAAGAGTCTTACTGAATAAGTGAGCAACTATCTGAAAAAGAGCTCTGAAGTCAGGTGTCACAGCCCCAGCAGGCACCTGTGAGCTGTTGGCTGTCCATGATCCTCACAGTTTCACTGGGACTCCAAGGCTGTGTTTCCTTAGAAAATCTCATGAGAACTGGTATGTTCCCACAGTGTGTTTCAGCTTCAATGAACTTACTTCATTTTTCCTGTAACTGTTACACTAAAACTTTTGCCAGTAGCTCTATTTCTCCAGACTGCCAACCCATAATGTCTTATGTTAATAATAATAAAAAGGACCTTCTAAACCAGAAAGCAATTTACATACCACTATTTTTGAATACAGAAACTCTGGTTTGTTCAAAAAGGCAAATTCTGCAATACTAAGAGTCATCAAAAGCACCAAGTAGGACTTTCCTGATGTTGTCCCTTTCATCAGGTGGTATTTCTGGCTATTGCAACATGTCACTTTATATGATTTATTAAGAGGAAAAAGAATACTAACTTTGCAGTGACTAGCTGTGTGCCCCTTGCAAAAAGTAACAGAATGATGGATCTGACTGCTGCAGAGAGTTGTCTCTGAATGGATTTCAACAGCAATGTTATGGATAAACACATCATAATAGTTTTTTTGTTATATATTTAGCACTACATGGTACTTCTAAAACAGATTAGGGAAAAAAAATACATGCATCAAACTGCAAACAACTTTGTACTTCTTCACTATTGTAACCCCATTCCTGACTGTAAATGCCCCTAGTTGCCTTCTGCTTACAACCCACTGTATAAATACTGAAGTGCTTTTATTTTTTCACTTTATTTACTCAAGAAGACCAATGCATTATGACATCACTCACATAATCATTTCTCCAAGCCCTTTTAATTATTAATTATTTTTTATATTTTTGTTACTGGTTATATTTGTCAGTATTAACTTCTATTGCTTGCAATGGATCATAATCTGCACTGTGGCAATGAAATATGTGTCATAATTCTTCTTGTTTGTTGAGGGATGGTTGTTTTTGTTTTTACAATTTGTAAGCATAAGACAACATGTTTTATAATATAATATACAGAATGAAGTCCTGAAGACATAGTACATGAAAGACACTGCAATCTTTATCTAAAAGTAGGGGCTGCGTTGGTATGTAAAAAATTCAGGAAACAGTGCAAATAGTTGACATACTTATTTCTTGAGTATAGTGTGTCTCAGAATTGATACCTTATAAAGAAGATCATTGAAAAGCAAGAATTACTAAGCTTTGTGTATGACTTTAAAAGTAAGGGTTGATTTTGGGCTGGGTTTTTTAGTTTTTACTCAGGGTGTTTAACAACTTCCCATTTTGAAAGAAGTTTTAAATCCTTGTTCTGGTCTTGCCATGCTGCTTTATCAACAGATATGCATTATCTGTCTCTGGCTGCCTATATATTACTCAGTTGCTTTGCCTCTGGGATCTCTTAAAAAGCTGTTCATAGAAATCCAGCTACAAAAGTAGTCTCTTTGCTTGTCTCACTGCTTAGTTCTTAATGCAGGGCCATTTTGAATTCAGTGGGAATTTCTTATCCTTTCATAGATAAGTGGGAGCTGGTTTCTTCTAAATAGCTTGAACACGTGCATACACATATTCTGGACATAGCTGCATTGCCTTTTGGCATTCCAAAGTGCTGGATAACCTAGAATAGATGTGAATCCAGGTTTTTGTATCTGTGGAATTGCTAAGATGGATTTTGATAAAGGGGGAAAAGATAAGATTTCGTAAAAGGAAAATGGAGAAGGCAGCCCTGAGACCGGTGAGTTAAAAATGCTGCATCCTGCCATATTAGTGTTACAGATTTCATTGCTGGTCTTCCAGCCAAAAAAAAAAAAAAAAAATTAAAAAGAATTTTAAAAGGAGGATGCCCTCCTGAAAAGTCATGCAAAGGAAAGAAGTGTAGGCTCACAGGGTCCCAACCTGGCAGGATGATTATGAGGTAGCACTGGTATTGCAGCCACAAAAATGAAAGTGCAAGGTCTACATTCACTGAAAGAAGCATTTCTGTATAAACAGCTATATAAACAGTGCCAAAGCCTTTTTCACTGTGTTTGAAGGTGGTGACTCAAAACTAAAAAAGTGCAGAAACCAGTTCTCTTTTTTCCAGTATGAAAAATATTAAACCAAGGAGAAATTACTAATGCAGTGGAAAATAAAGAATCGTGCAAGACTGAGATATGCCAGAGAATCTATCTTTGATAAATTTAGGCAGGAAATTACGTCAAGTCTCCTGATCATTATAACTCTGTCTTCCAGTTGGGAGAGAAGGCAGAGCTATAAAGGTTTGTTGACATGAAGCTATAAATGTTTGTGATCATACCTCTGAAAGTGGGGGGCTATACATGAGGGTGCAGGAAACTGCTTTCCTGATCATACCTCTGAAAGTGGGGGGCTAAACACGATGGTGCAGGAAACTGCTTTCTACCTTGTGTTCCCCCCCTTATCTCCTGTAAGAGCAGAGTAAGGCAGAATTAATGAGGATGGCAGGGACTGCTTGAGATCATCTGTCAAACCCTCCTGCTCAAACAGGATCATTTAGATCAAGTAGCACAGGAAAGTGTCCAGTCAGGTTTTGAATGTCTTCAGAGATGTATGCTCCACTACTTGTCAGAGTAACCAGTGCCAGTGCTTTGTCAACCTCAGAGTAAAAATGAGTTTCCTGATGTTCAGACAGCATCTCTGTGTTTCAGTTTGTGTCTATTGCCTCTGGTCCTGTCACTGGGCACCAATGAAAGAATCCTGACTCTGCCTTTTTTTGCACTCTCCTTTCAGGTGTTTATATACATTGATAAGGTCTCCCTGAGCCTTCACTTCTGCAGGCTGCACAGACCCAGCTCTCTCAACCCTTCTCATAAGAGAGGCTCTCCAGCCCTTTAGCTGTCTTAGTAGGCTGGGGTCTATTGCCTCTGGTCCTGTCACTGGGCACCAATGAAAGAATCCTGACTCTGCCTTTTTTTGCACTCTCCTTTCAGGTGTTTATATACATTGATAAGGTCTCCCTGAGCCTTCACTTCTGCAGGCTGCACAGACCCAGCTCTCTCAACCCTTCTCATAAGAGAGGCTCTCCAGCCCTTTAGCTGTCTTAGTAGGCTGGGCTCTCTTCAGTATGTCCATGTCTCTCTTGTACTGTGAAGTCCTCTAGATGAGATGAGGTCTGAACCAGTGCTGAGCAGAGAGAAAAGATCACCATCTTTGACTTGCTGGTGATGTTTTTCCATACATAGCCCAAGATGCATTTGGCTGCCTTTGCTGCAAGATTGTATGAACCTGCATGGACAGCTGGTTGTCCACCAGGACCCCAAGGTCCTTTTCAGCAAAGCTACTTTCCAGCAGGTCCTCTTCCAGTGTGTATAGGTTTCTTCTCAGATGCAGGACTTTTCAGTACTTTCTCTTGCTAAACTTCATAGAATTCCTCTAGGCCTGCTTCTCTATCCTGTTGAGGCCCTTCTGAGAATCACAGCACATCCATCTGCTGTGTCAGCTACTACTAGTTTTGACATAGCTTGTGAGAGAGAAATGTCAATATTGCAGTACTGTCTTCGTCACCTTTGATGGATTTTGCAGGAGCTCCCCAGAAGAGCTGGTACATAACAGGTGATGAGTGAAAGGTGTGGGACTAAAGCAATACTTGTCATAATTTTTCCACTGTCAAACAATATTATTTCACCCCATTGTAGTTAAAACTGATTAAGATGTATTGTCTTCCTCATTTGCTCAAAGTGGTGCCTGAAATACAAGTGAGAAAAGCAGCACAGGTATGGTTAAACCATTTAAAGGGTGTGTCCAAGAGGTAGAAAATAGGTATCAGGTAGAACACCTGTGCAGGTGGAACTGGACAGGAAAAACTCCATCAAAGGACATTTCAAAGTTCCTTGTCAAACATGTTTGTTTCTTCCAGGCTTTGTATAGACTGACTCCAGCTCTTTTAAATCTGATCCACATAGATGTTTGTGTAAGATGAAAAGATTATTGGAGGTGGTTTATATGTCAGAACACATGTTTGGGGATTGCACGTGGATGTTTTCATTCATGGTCTTCCATCTTTTCAGGATTGTTAGTGTTGTAGCAGTAGACTTTTAATTTTCCATTGTTTGTTTACCATATTTAGGATGTGTACTTCAAAGTTCTATGTGTAAATTGCAGAGAGCCCAATTCAATTTCAAGCTTAGAAAAAAAAGGAGGGGGAAAAAGGGTTTTTCTACAACAGTTTTTCCCCCTGAAAGGTTTCAAAGCATATAAAGATCAGAAGTTATGTATCAACATTGTTGTGGTCCAGACATTTCTGAGATGTAAGATATTCTCTTTTGAAACAACACAGCAGTAGTGAACAGATAAAATTACATGTAGAATTTAGGTCAACAGCATGGAGTTCAGTGGAGTTGTTCAGGGCCAAATCCTGCTTTTCTTGCTAATTCAGGTGGTTCCTGTGGATTCCATGTGACTGCAAATTTTTTTTAAAAAAAAGTTTTTTTTGAAGATATTTCTTTCCTCAACAAACTTCCAAAGAGGTACTTAAAAAAAAAATATTGCTAGATTTTTGTTCATCACTTTTTAATCAGTAGGAGTGGTTCCTTAATTTATTCTTAAATCATCTTGTAAATAGCACATACACCTTAAAACTCAAGAATCTAAAGTGCAGTTCTGATGAGAATATGTTTCCAAACTGAAAAGACAAACTGAATGCTTGAGCATGTGACATGCTGGGAAAGCTAAGTAAAGGTGATTTCTTTCAAGTTACATGCTTTGGGGTGAATATGCCATACTGATGTTATAAGTAAAGGTGATTTCTTTCAAGTTACGTGGTTCGAGGTGAATATGCCATACTGATGTTCATGCTGCTTTGTGCCCAGCACTTTAGAGCAGGATCCATTATAACTGTCATGCAAGCCCACTCATTTCATACTGACATCCAGAGAAAAGCTTTCTTAAGATGCCATTGCAAAGTTGGGTCAGGTACTTACTTTGCAGTGAACTTTTGAGAGGGAAGATCTGCTGCTAACTTACCCAAACAAGCTGAGTAGATATTCCCTTACCGCTATCCTTGTAAGTGTATTTACAAGGTCATGTTTCTAGTAGAGAAAAGGAAGCTTATCTGGTGTTGATAGGACAGTAGGTTTTCACAGGGAGATATTGAATTTCAGTATTCCTGTTTCCACTTTCATTGTCTTTAACAGATACCAAATGACAATTGTTCACTGACATTTTACTGAAGACTGAGTGAAAGAGTAAACAGTTGAGGGGAAAAATCCTTGTCTAGAGCAGCTAAAGTGAAAAGAAAAAAAAAAGCCCAAAAATATTTTCTTGGAGAGGTGGGGGTGCTAAAAAGCAAACATGAAAATCATTCTTGTAATTGAGTGCTTCCCCTGATATTTAAAAAATGCAAAATATTGCAATTTCCCCTCATAGCTCATCTTCTGTTCTTTTGCTCATTTGGTCTTTTGTAGTCATTGTTTCCTTAAAACCTGGGATTTGAGGTCTTATCATATCTCAGGGTCTTACGAGAGAGTAATTTCTTGATTGTGCAGAGGTCTTTCTAGCCTGACAAGGCCAGCTTAAAAGCCCCTGAAATACAAAGATTTTGATGAGGGTGCAAAAGGCTTCCAGAAGACAAACTTTTAAAATCTGCTACTTAACTTCACATGGCAAGATACTTGGGCTCTTCTTTCACTAAATGTTCAGGTAAACCTAACTTTGGGTTTGAAGGCTCTCAAACTTTGGCAAGATACTTGGGCTCTTCTTTCACTAACTGTTCAGGTAAACCTCACTTTGCGTTTGAAGGCTCTCAAACTTTGAGCTCCATTTGTTGATTGCTAGACACCTTACCAGGGCAATGAACTTAAAGAGACAAAGGGAGTGAAACTACAGAGGGAAACATTTATCCCATCACAACAGCCCTTTGTTTTTCTTGCATTTGAACTGGGTATCTGGTTAAATGTCTGGATATACTAGTCATGTACACCTGACTTTCTCAAGGACAAAACTTGATGAAATGCAAAGGTGCGTTTAAAGCTCTGGCCTGATGAAATAGCAAGACCATAGCTCGCTGCTGCTAGTAAGATTTGTGAAACTCAGACTAAACCCCTACTTTAAAAAATCTTCCTTTCTCATCTACTTCATCTCTTCCTCCAGTCCTAAAGAAATTAGCATACCCTATGCACTATACTGTGTCTTGATACCAGTAACATTCGGTATAGCTGATTTCCAAGGGCAGCTTCATCAAAAGCTGCATTGTGTTTTAAAAGAACTCAGAAATCAGTACTGAAGATTTAGTCAGAGTAGCAGGGGGATAGAGATCGTCTGGATCTTTCTCAATATTCCCCCTCTCCTTCTAGAGACAAAACAGCTCAACTGAAAAAGTTGTGCACCACCTGGTTTTTATATTAATATTACTCTACATGCTGTTCTGTAGCTGTGAGACCATCGAGGTCTGCACAGCTCACTGATACCTGAGGCCTGATCCCTCTGCAGGGGTTTGGCTCTGCCACTCCAACAACTGAATCTAAGTCAGCAGAGGTGACTGCAGTGTCTAGCTGCCAGCAGATGCTGGGTTTCTGCTTCACTTACCTAAGAAAAAAAATGAGATTCGTGTGCAGGAGTGTAGAGGGGACTTTATTGCAAGCACTAGGTTATGCTGCCAGCAATGCTGTGGAGACAGAGATCCACAATTTTGGGGCTGGGGAGCAGAAAATTCCTGATCATTGCATCCCTCTGACAAGCATTGTACAGCCACACTGTGCAGTGAAACCTGCTTCACCCTGCTACCTGTGGCATGATTACCAGGGCCAAGTACTTCTATTCTTCAGGATTTAAGATTTTGCCATGTCACCGTCTGGTTTTTCACTTGAGGTGACCCCCAAGATTACAGAAAGGAATACTTTCCTTCATGGGATGTCTGGTATTGATTTTGAATATTGCATAATCTTCCTCTCTCAGAATTCCAGCTGCTCTTACAAAAATGTTTCTTGAGGGAGAAGGGGGACCCAGTAAGAGGACAATTTGTTCTGTAAACTATGGCACAAGGAAAGCTATGTCCATCAGAATAATCTAGTTCCCCTCCCCTGCTCTCCTGATGGACTCTTCCACAGTATATCCACTTTTCTTTGTACACCTCCTGGAGCTGACCCCTGGGTATCTGTTCCCATTTCCTTTCCCCATCTCTTTAGCATCCTTGAGTGCTTCCAGTTGGGTGCAAGGCACTGAGTGCTGCAGAGTCCTCTGGGCATAAAGGAAAAAGGTGCTGGGAGCTGCTGTGGGTGTCCCTGCTGTGCAGGCACAACCAGACTCTCCTCCTGCTCTCCTTCTATCCTTGGTTTTCCAGACAGTTGTGGGAAACTGATGTCTTTGCAAGTCCTAAACTCCCACCCCTGTCCAAACATAGTTCAGACTAGCATTAAGGTTTAAAACTGGGACAGGGAGCATAATAATTGAAGATTACTCCTCTGTAGGACACAACAATGCTGAATTTGCAGAGTAACTGATGTTATGTTTGTGGATAAGTGTTTTGGTCAACCAATAACCATGGGGGAATGGGGGTTCATGTTCTTCCACCCAAGCTATTTTGCTCAGCTGTGCATGTTGTCTCTGCCTCTTACGGACAGTTCTCAGATGATGGAAGACAGCAGCACTGTGCAGAGCCCTTTGAAAGAACACTTCCTTCCTTCCTTCCTTCCTTC
>NW_008664272.1:91335-97576 GCF_000695815.1 Acanthisitta chloris | reverse complement strand
ATATATAACACATAGGCATTGTGTGAACACACAGAGAAGCCAAATTAGATTTACGCAAGGTATTTTACCTTGTGTAATTTCTGACTTTCAGGTGCCTAGTTTTGCATTCTTCATGGTGTTTTAATATAGGGCTTTTTCCCTGTCTGTATACATTAAAACAATGCAAAAAAACTAATGAGTGCTTACACAAGTTCTACAGTGTGCATAATTTTTAGACACAGCTTGTTTGAATGCCTCAATGGAATGTAGTGAAATCAAGTAGGAATTAGAGTCAGACCAGTGGCTTTTTTATTTTAAACAGACCTTCAAATACTAGAATTAAATAAATTAAATTAAATGAACAATTAAATTAAATTAAACAGTCTTTGAGCTGTATTCCTGCTTCAAAAGACCGAAGTCTCTGACAACATTAATTTTATATTCCCTTGGTCATAAGATGGTAGCTGAACATCTGATGTTGAAAAACCACTTAGTACAAATACATGTATATATTTTCTGCACCCTCCTCTAAGGCTGCTGACAGGTTCTTAACTGAAATACTGAGGCTGAAATAGTAATACCTATTTCAGGAGCAAGATGGCTGCATTTTCACCTATAACAGGAATCACAACCGGCTACGTGCAAATGCTTACTATTGCTTTTACTGTATAATTCAGTTTCTAAAGGGAAAGCAAAAACCAAACAGCATCTAGGATATTCCTTGAGGATTATCAGAGCAAAGGAACCAGGACACCCTGAGGGAATGCAATGACTCAGAGAGCAGTCCTCAGACAGATAAATTACACCTTGCACACAGACTAACTATGCAAGCACGTGTATACACCACAGAAAGTAACCAAGCAAATGTGAGATGGCAACTCAAAGCCTAATTGCCTCAAATTTATGAATCACCAAGTTCCAATCTTGCAGGACCTAACTGGAATATTTTATAAAGTGGAACCTATGATCAAGTTTACACATTAAATATTTACCTTTGATCTTTTCTTTCCTTTACACCTGGTTAAGAGACATTCTCAATGGGGAGTACTTCTTTCCATGTCTGCTCCTATACTGGACATGCGAGATCAGATTCACTTAGTGTCTCAATGATCTTGCCCTGAGTCCATGCTTACATGGGTTGGGAGTGAGCTCCAAGGTACAGCAGCAAGACTTGAACCTCTTCTTCGATCCTTCAATGCAGGCCCAAACTGGTTGTAACATGTAGAGAGGCTGAGAAGGGGCAAAGTCTTAATTAAATCATGTTGCATAGCCACATGATGTTGACATATATACATCCGTCTGTACATTACCTGGCACTCACTGCTGCTTGCACCCTGCAAGTCCCGATTGCAGTTAGACTAGTTGATCATTGTAAGTCCCTTCCAATGATTCTATTCTATTTTCAGATAGGAATTACTGGGTTCCCTGCCCATACCTTGTGAAATTTTGTCTGAACAAGTGCAGCCCTGTATACTCTCCCACTGCCCATCCACGGTGGACACTTGCACCCGTGGCTCATGGCTCAGCTCATGGTTCTTATGAGTAAATCCTTTCTTAAATTTCAAAGAGAACAGCACATTCTCTATTCTATGCATACAAACCAAGTGCGACGGCACACGTATGGCTTAAGAGGGAAATAAGAACATTAATTAGTTCAAGTTGTAGAAAGAGCATGTTGATTTTGCTCAAGAAAATTGTTATGAAACAAAATAATGGTCTTAAGAACAAAAGGGAAAGGAAGAGGTTGGGGATAAAAATCATAAGACAATATTTAACATTTTTGTTTTATTTTCTATCAGCATTTGAACATTTGAGAGATAAGAGGATTGCATTGCTGGAGTCAAATATTTTGTAGTTACCTGGAACCCAGGCCAGCTTGTGCAAATACAGCTCTGCAGTGCAGTCAGTCTGGCAGACTTTGCCTCTTCAGGCATAACCACTGATTTATACCTTAACCCATAAAGGTCAAAACTCCTTTCCCAGCAAGCTAGCAATGTTGTCTTGACATGTTAGCCTCTATCCTGGAAATGCCAAGCACTTCTATCATAATGGAGTGTTTTTGCCTGAATTTATGCGGCCTGATATTAAGGAGTCCATGGATTTTTGAAATTAAAAAAAATATAAAAAGGGAGAGATGGAGAGAGGTGGGTCCCTTCATTCATGCAAAGGGCTCTATAATTTATAGTACTAGATGCCCAGGACCTGCTGCACCTGAAGTAAAGGGTCACATTCCAGCTAGTTTGGTTCTGGACCAGTAGGGTCTGGCTGACATATGCGGCTTGTCGGTATGTTTGCCCAGCACACGCCCAGTGATACTGAGGAAAGGTAAGAGATGTCACTCACAACAAGTGTGCTGCAACAGGTGACCCTTTGCAGACTTGTCTCAGCCTTTTTTCCCTCTGCTGCCCAGTGTGAATGCTGGCTCTGAGGAATCTGAAAATACAGAAGACAGCCTGAGAACTCAAGTTCTTTGCAGCTGGAGACACCTAGCTAGAAATGTTTTGCTAGGATGGAAAAGCCTCCAGCAGCAACCAGAGAATGAAAGGTTACACCTGGATCGAGAAGAAATGCTATCACAGAGGAGCCAGCTGGAAATAAATGCCTGATTTGGGGAGGTTTGGCTTTAAAAACCAAACAAATAGCAAAAACCCCCAAACAATCCCAAAGGAAAAAAAAGGCTTAAAAACCCAAAGAAAACTGCAAATTGTAAATAATACTGTGAATAGACAAACCCTGATAGGACGATGGTGGAAAGAAAAATTAGACTTTCATCTGTACAAGACTTCTGTTTGTGATTAAGAGATAAAAGAACAGAGGATTATTGATGAGCAGCTTTTGTTGTGACTTTCCTGCTTCCCACTACCCACTCCGCTGGTCAGCCAGCAGAACATGCAATACAGATGGCCTCAGTCAGCAAGGAGAAGGCTGGATATTGCTGGCAAACCTGTGTTCTATTTCAAGCAAACATTCTTTTCAGGCATGCCAGAGGTTCAGCCATCTTCCTCAGGAAGACATCAACTGGGCAACGAGTTTTAAGCATCTAGCATTTATAAAATAAAGAAGCCTATACTGGTGACTGCAGATGTTGTAAATTGTTCCCATTTGTGACTGTGTCATGGGAAAATATCAAAGGCTTCCACAAGTTTCATGGTTGTTTGGAATGAGATAGGCTGTGAGCCGCTTCCACAAGTTTCATGGTTGTTTGGAACGAGATAGGCTGTGAGCCAAAACCTACCTTGGCAAAAGCCTTCTGTGTTGTGCAGCTTAGCTGTCCTGCCAGATATCTTAGGCAGGATGTTTCTTATCTCCAGTTCCTTTCCATAGGGATCAAGCATTCCTGGCCATTTGGCTTTTGACTAAAGGAACTGTATGGTTATCAGCCTTCATACTATTCCTGGGCCTTAGGCAGGAGGGAGATTGTTAGGCTAGTTTCACAGTAGTGTTGACCTACTCATGATCTCCTTATTCGGTGTCAGATAGTCAGCCCGACAAGGCAACTCACGGGCTTCTGCTTCTTTTCATAAGCCTACCTGGAGCAGAAGACTAACTGGTGCCCAGTTCAGCTTTTCCTCTGCAATACGCTTTTGTGATTAAAAACCCAGTGGTAAAAGATGAGGACATATTTGTGTAATTATGCAGGAATTCTCTGTTAACCCCTCTCAATTATTTTTAAAAGCATGTTGCTATGGGAAAATGCTCCTGGAGTCAGTTATTTTAAAGTTTTCTTCTTAGATACTTACACCATCCTTCCACTATTTTCAGATTTGAGGACAAACCTTTATCTAGCTAGTGAATGTAGATGCAAAGCATGTTGTTCACTCTGCTGGGTAAGAAGTATTCTACCCACAGCTCCAAGACTTTACAGCAAACCAGTGCAGTGCTTAATGAGCATTAGCCCATACTAAAAAAATGAAGAAAATTGCAGATAGGAAGTTGTAAAGTTTAGGACAAGGTTTCTTTTCCTCGCTGTCTTAGAGGTGGACAAAGTAGGAATGCTACAAAGCTAATAATTACTTCTTTTAAAAACACAGGAAGAGGAATGGAGTCCAAGTCAGACAAAGTTCAGAGGCTGCTGTTTTCTTTAAGTGAATTTACCTAAAACTCCTGTGAGATTTAAATCAGACTTTCATATATCAGACTCCTGAGCTGTGGCTGATACTAGGCATCTATATTACTTCCATTTTAGGGCTAGCTGCAACTGTCATGGAAAACATTAATGTCAGCTTCACCTTTTTGAAAAACAGTCAGCATTTGGTTTGGCTGAAGAAAAAGTATTTTGGAATGGACTTCAGTGACCTTCTGCAAATTGATAGCCAGCTTGCAACAGGCAAAGCTGAGTCACCAGTTGCATGGGGTTGAAATCCAACCCATACATCTGTAGCACATCTTGCATTGCCAGTGTAATTGGCATTGTGACGTTCCTAAGTTTTAAAATAACTTTGAGAGCCTCTGATTGGATTTTGATTGGATACTGTACATGACACATAATCCCCGGGAGGAGATTAATTTAGACATATACTCTGTAAACTTTTGGATATGTGGAGTCTCCTACTCTATATGCATTTTCCTGGGAAATTTCCAGTTCCTCAGGGGGAAGAAAATTCTGAATTCCTTCAGATTCACACTCTTCTGGTGGGTTCAATCCACCAGGCCATTGATGCAAATAAGTGATTCCCTTTCACTTATTAACATGTCCATTCCTTGCAGGGTTTCTGACACGGTTTTGATTAAGTCCACAGTACTTGCAACCTCCTTTTTAATCCAGTCCAATATCACAGGGAAATTTTAGCTTTTCTGGGATGGTGGCGTAAGGACTCTATCACTGAACTTCTGAACCTTCTTCAATCTCCCACATCAAGTGCAGTGCAACAAAGTTTTCAGAAGGTGAACTGCTTTGTTGCTGACAGGCTCTTTTATTGGATTGAAGAGAACAGGTGGTGTAATCTTTTACATTGTATCTCCCAAAGTGTAGCCTCTCCTTTAATCATTTAATTCAGCTCTGTTTTCAGATTTTATCAGTGTTTTCAGGGGTATCCCCTGAGTAAATACTTTCTGCAACAGTTTCCTTGTATGCCAAGTTCCCAGTTTACAGCCTTGCCTGCCTGACAGCCTGACTGCAAAGTCAGCTGCGGGTTGCCATTTCAGAAGCTGCATCATAATATTATTCTCAATAATTGGTAAGTTTTAGCTTTAGCAGGAATAATACATTTCCTGAAACCACCTTCTATAATCCAGTGCATGATCCAGAAGCATTCATGCTGTTACCCACATATCTCAGGCACAGAACCACTTGTACTTTCTTAGAAAGTGCTGTAATTTTGCCCACCACAGTTTAGTCCTTTTTTTTTTTTTTTTTGGAAACTTCCCGTGTGGTTTTAAGACCCATGGTTTCCATTATCTAATTTTAAACAAATGAGGTTGATTATTTGTTGCCACTCTCTGAAACACCAGGGTCACACAGTCTGCTTGCACACAAAGCAGCTGAATAGAGTTTCAAGCCTACATCTCCACTTCAGGATGTATTTTCATCTTGTTCAGCATAATGGCAGTGGAAGTAATTTTTCTTCTCTTTATTTTTTTCCTTGAAGATGAAGTGCTTAATATTTCAATCAGGACATTACCGTTTTCCTTTTTCTGTCTAGAATTCAGAAAACTTAATGTATCACTGACTTTGTTCACTTTGAAGACTCTCATCTGTTTTGTAGGGATATCCAAAAGCCCAACACCTCCAGAATTTGTCTCAAGCAATATCTTTTCTTTCACCCAAAAGAAGAAATAGAAACAATTTAAAGGTTTTTCCTGGGCACTTAGTTACAAGTGATTTGCACCTGAAATTTGTAGTTAGAGAAATTAAATCTGCTGGCACTGGTTTTTGAACCATGGAATTACTGCTGAAAAAAACCCAACAAAGCAGGGCAGAGAGAAAAGCCACGTTTTCTAGGCAGATGAAGCAAAGCATAAATTATGGCTGATGAAGTACCTCAAAACCCCAAACAGGCAATTGGCATTTGATTGTAATTGCTTGTGTTGAGGGACATTTTGAGCAATATCCAATCTCTCTAGCCTTTCCAGCATCTAGTTTGAATGCAATACAGATGCCTGAAGGTAGAAGCCTAGCATACCTCTGCAGCTGAGGGTAAGAGTTGGACACCTTCAAGGAGCAAAGCAGAGTGCACAAAGCTGCGTGCCTTACATCAGTTGTTGAATGTCTATCCACACTAATCCTTTTCAAGCAACCATGTTAGCATAGTGAACCTTAAAT
>NW_008664272.1:77922-91307 GCF_000695815.1 Acanthisitta chloris | reverse complement strand
GAGTAGGATTTCAGGATTTGAAGGACAATTATTTTCAAAAAAATTGACAATATTCAGCTAGTATGAGTTATTTTGTTTGCTTCACACACACACACATACACACTGTAATTTTTGTCTAGGATGTGGTTAGCCCTGTTCTTTAGCTAATGATTGTACTGGAAAAGTGGCTTCTAGGGTTCATTTCAAAATGAACTCCAAAAAGACCTAGATGGCAGAGCAAGGTGATGATACCCTTCATCCCTTGTGTCTTGGCATAGTGAGTCTGGGGTGAGGATCTGAAAAACTAAGCCCCAGTGAAGCAGGGCTCTCACCATACCCTCCTCCTCCACTCTCCTTGATGAGATGAGGGCTTCTACCAAGCAGCAGAAGAGCTGAGTAGATGCAGAGTCATTTCACCTTGCCTTGGATCTATGAGGGGAAAAGGGGCCACAACACCACAACACCACAACACTTGGTGCAGGAGGAAAGGAAGCAACCAGGAGATAATAGCCTTTTTTGATTGCAGATGTCACAACCTCTTCCAGCTTTTCACTTTACTTTTTTCCTCTTCCTTTCTTGACTTTTTATGGAGGGGTGAGAGGAATCAGAACACACCCTGGGGATCTTCAGCTTGGTCCATGCTACTAAGACTCGACTGATACCCTGGGGAGAGATGCTCTGCCTGAAATCCCTCTGAGACTATCAGGAGTCTGTATTCCTTTGGGCCTGAAGAGAACAAGTTTTATGAGTCTCTGGAGAGACTGTGACAAATAACATTTAGCTATTTAACCATATGTCCTTCCTGATAGTAGCAGAAGAGGATATGTCCACCCTCTTGCTCACAGGGACCTTGTGGCAGTGAATTTTCAGTCCCTATATGCAGCATGGGAAGCTATAATGTGCTGAAACACCTTGACTTTCCACCAGAGTCCACATACAAAACCCACCTTGCTCTTCCAGATAACTAACAGGGGGTAATTAATAGGATCGGTCAGTAAAATCCTGCTGGGGACTTGATCTGAAAATTAATGAATAACAGCATCTATTCTACTGGGTGTATGTGGAAAGCAGATATTCAACACATTAGTTGTTTCCAGGTGTTTCTAATAAATTTTTTTAATTTTTTTTTTCCTCAACACATTAGTTGTTTCCAGGTGTTTGTAATAAATTTTTTTAATTTTTTTTTTCTTGAGAGGGGAAAATAGTATCTATTTACTAAATCCTCCATCATAATTTTAATGTTTAATTCCCAAAGCCAGAGCAATTATTTTCCATTTTCCTTTGATATCCAGTGCCCTACAGCTGCATTGTAGATTAGCAGACACAGGTGCTAAATTTAGTAGAATTAGTGTGCATAAGTACTAATTAAACTAGTCATGACAGCCACTGCCTTCACCAGTGATGCCTTCCGGGCATCCTTGGGAAAAAAAAAAAAGCATGAATTTACAGGCTTTCAAAGGAAATGAACCCCAAAAAGACCTCTGTGCTGGGCACAGAGGCCTGCTAACTGTAACCCCCATTTTAGCTACCTGGGATAGAGTGGCACTTTCCCTGTATTACCTATCTGTGAGATTCAGTGCCAGCTTGTAGAGGACTAGCAGAGTCATAGCCTGGAAATAGAGGTACACTCAGCTGTCCCAAGGGGAGGGTAGCATGGCACTTGGGTTTTGTGCTACCTGGATGTAAGTTCAGTGTGCCCCACATCCAGACCACCTCACTTCTTTGGAGCTTACATCTAAAAGCATCATTCTGCACTGCAGCAGAAATAGTAGCAGCATGGTGTAATCAGCAGCCAACACGCTTGGTATGCAAACTAAATAGATAATTTCTCTAACTGCCACTGCTGAAGACACAATCTGGGATCACTGCATTCAAGCGAGGCCTTTATTGTTTGAGGGGTTTTTGTGTTTTACTTCTCATGGAAGATGTTAAAATGAAATTTCTCTGAGTAACTTCTATGCTCATTTATACAAGAGCAATGACATTCCTTTTAATTATGCCTTTTAATGACACCATGGAAACCTCAGGATTTTTAAAGGATCTGAACAGCATAATTCACTGGGAATTTGAGAACAATTCTACTGGTATGCCAGGGAAAAGAACTCAGCTTGCTGTCCTTGAAAGCAAAAGTAAAGATCCAAACAAATTAGATCCAACAAACAAGATCCTTGGCTTGGAACTGTACTGACTTGAAGTGAAATTCATGCCTGGTAATGATCTACCACAAAATATACCAATTAAGTCACAGTTTAGTCCTCAAAATAAGCCTTCAAGATGCATATGTTTTGTGATGATACTTCCCATGGGAGTGAATTGCACTCCAAATTCTGTTTGCTGAAACTAAGAGAAAGCCAGCAAGGCTTCCTATGGATCCTGAGCTTACTCTTTCACAGCTCGCTCAGGCTGCTGGCATTTTGTTGAATAATTAAGGAATAGGTATAAATGCATTTTGGAGTTTTAACTTGAATGCATTATCAAGGGTTTAACATACTGTGTAGCTGTATGCAGCTGTGTGTTGTAATTGTATGGCTGTGTTGAACTTCTCCATCTATCAGGTGCAACATGCAAAGAAACCCTGCTCATCTCTTTTTAGACAGCTTGCACTAAGCTGTCAGCAAGAGCAGAAATGGACTGTTAAGAAGCTGGTATCATCAGCCAACTGCAATATGGTGGAGATATCATGAAACAGATGAGATGAAAGCAATGTGAGTAGACACAGCAGGAGTGTCCCCACAGGCCAAGTGGTATTTCATGCAATTGTATGAGTGAGCTTGTATTATTTGCTTGAAACTTAAGCAGTTAAACCGTAAGTACAGCTTATCAGTTCAGCACAAGTACACCGGTAAGCTGAGCTCAGTAGATTGGACTTTGAATGTTGTGGTCATCTTTTTGCTTACTGGAGAGATGGAGAAATCTCTTGAAACAAGAGGGGGAAAAGACCCATGTAACACTTTGGATTTACAATCAAGTTAATATTAAGATAAAAGGGTAGATCCAGTGGTGGTCCTGAATGGAATATTTAATTATTTTCTCTAAAGTAGGGAAGGAAAACTACATGTGTCTCTGTGCCCCTGAATTCTCGTCTGCTCTTTCAGGTTAGCAGTTGGCACCAGTATGTTACACAATACATAAGAATTTAAATCTTCAGTAGCTGAATGCTAATCCTTTGTAAACAAATGTTGTCTGTTTTGTCCTTTGATGCAGAGCCCATTGTGGCACACCCCTTGACTTCTATCTCAGCTGATTTTTTACCATGCCCACATATGACTGGGCTTTAGTTTTACCAGAGCTGTCTTCCAAGCTAATTAGTGCATAGCAGTGAGCTGGGGAGCAGTTGGGTGACATCCATTTTCTGACACTGATTGCAGTTAAAGGTGTGAAATTTCAACAGCAAGGTTAAATGCTTGGATAAATTACCACAAGGTAAAATACATGCTAATAGAAGCTTTCTCTGTTAGACCATACAAGCCTCACTTCACTGCTCTGCTTACTATTACATGTTACATGGACTGCAAGTTTCATTCAAAGATCATAAATTTACATTCAAAGACTAATCTTTACAGCATGCCATGTCATATATTCCCTGGGGTCCTTGCACAGAGGAAGTGATGAGGGAGGCACTGCAAGCAATGACTTGTAAAGTTCCCACACAATGATGGTGCCAAGTCTGGCATGAGGATCCAGGGATTCTGATTGTACCAGGGGTGTAATGTAACCAGACAAGTTTCTTCTGACCTATCCATCTTCCCTTACTCCATTTTCCCTCTGAAACTCAGGAACTGCCAGAGCCAAGAATTGTGTTTGAACAAAGCCTTCTCCCAGACACTTTAGCACTCATGGAGTGTGGTGGCTGTAGACATGTGGAACTCCAGTAAAATATACTGAGAATTCAGACTGTGCTGTACTGTCCACTTTTGTAAGCATAGTAATGAGTCCCCAAGAGACAGCCAATGAAGCCCAATTATTCCATCCAAACAGCCCAGCTCTCAGAGGCTGACTGGTTTGATCACTAATTGTGTGCTGCTGGAAAGACAGCCAGAAATGAACTAGGATCCTATGAAAAAATCAACTTTGATTAGGTTTTTGATGTTATTTTTTCTGCAAGTCTTCCAGTTTCCCACTGGAGGTCTGACAAGCAATCCCTTCCTCCTGCATTGCTGCTCCTAGAGAGAAAATGCCTGGTCATGGCTGGGCAAAAAAACACTAGACAGCAAATACTTTTCAGGATATAAGCACTCCTTTCAAAATTGTCTATAGCAATCATTAAGGAACCATAATTATTTGCTTCCCCCTCTGACTGACATTGTGCTGCCTCTGCAGTATTTTCCATCAGGGCAAGCCCCACTCTGCTCACATGTCAAGGAGCTCATTTGATGTGATCTATAGGGTTATGAACTGACATCCCTAAGGGGGTAAGATCAGGGACTTAGGGTGGGAATGGATATCTGTATTAGTCCTTCCAGGAGCCAGCAAAGGGCCCACTAAGCCATTGAGCAGCCTTGAACTTCAGATTAAGCTGTACTGGTGGTTTTAATAGTCTTTTTCACAGATCAGCAGAGTAGGGCAGGTATGTTACTCTGCCAAAGAAGATCTTTTAGACCACAGCACATATAATCCATGGCAAGCATGTCTGTTACTTTATTAATTGCAACAGAGTATTTCACCTCAGCCAGGTGCATCCTTCAAGGTCACCTTTGCCTCCCCTCCCCAGTCATACAGAGTTGGGACCTGACATTTGCATGGACAATGGCAGATGTTCCCCTGTTTTTCTCATCTCTCCGAGGAGAACTTCCTCTCAGCCCATAAGTAGCTTCATCATAACTGTTATTTACTGACATCTGGTAGATTATTTTACAAGAACTACCCTTTTTTTTCCTTAGAAAAAATAATTTTTAAAACATTCCACCTATCTAAGCTAAAATACCACAAATTAGAGCAATAATATCAGAAAAATAATTCTTTAGTGACTGATGATCAGCCAAGCCCATGATAGACAAATGCGCAGGAGCTTCCTCATCTGTATATGCTGGAAAATCACAAAAATCCAGAAGTTGTTACACCACAGAGTAAGTACCTTGCTAATATTTAAAGGGTCATCAATATCATTGAATTCAAAGAGACAGACTTTCTAACTTCCCTTGACAGCATGCAACTTAAGAGTAGTTAAAAACACAGCCAGTGGGTTTTCAAGTACAGGGTAATGCAGTGCCAGCCATTTAAGATTTGTGCTGTTATACACAGAAGTTGCACACTGGGCAATTTTAGGTCCTAGTCCTGGAGGTACAATTGTGAGATTTATAGGAAATGACAAAAGTGATTTTGACCCACTGTCCTTTCCTGCAACTAGTACCTTCGCCCTTCATGCCATTGCTCTTGATTAACATTTGCAATATGAGGAGTCTGGGATTCTTCACTGCACCACTGTCACCAGAGCTCAGAGCAGCTCACTTTCAAATATGAAAGCTATTGAGTCCTCTCCCCAGCTCTTCATTAAAATTCAAAGGTAGTCATTCCTAAAATTCCTCAGCAGGTTTCCTATAGCCAGGAAGTGTTGTTGGCTATTGCATGCACAAGTGGGGCTGCAGAATGTGCTGTGTTTTCTCTTGCCCATTGCAGTGGCTGCACCATCAATCTGTCTCCAAAGCACGCTCCACTTGCATATATAATTTAGTACTAGTCACATCCTGACAATACAATATTTAATTTTTGTATGCCCTCTGGCATGTAAGCCAGTTTTCTCTTCTAGCTCCACAGATGGCAGAATTACAGGCAACTATTTTTTCCAAGTGGAGTCTGTGCTGTAAAGTATCAGTTCATTAGCTTGTCCCTTAGTAAGGATGTTAACACAATCTGTCCTGCTGAGCTGCCATCTATTTCCTGACGACTTACAGAAATATAGTATCATTGATATCTCAAGAACATCTATCAAGTTAGAATGAAATTTGCCAATAAATTCAAGAAGACAGACAACATGACTATACAAGCTTTGCTTATCTTAGGAAACCAGGCTACAAAACCCACAAATGAATACAATAAAGACAGCAGAGGCAAGCTCCTTCTCCCCCGGGTCTGTAAGCAACTACATCCTTCCTTTTGATAAAGAAAAACAGTGTTTGTCCCAAAGGAGAGGAAGAAAACACAATGTGAAAAGCAGCCTGCATAGGAAGTATTCTTAGCAGGCTTAAAAAAAAAAGTCATAGCAATTCCACGTTCTTTCTCTCATCCCTTTCTCCTTTCTCCCCTCAGGAATAACTCACAATACTGAATGAAAGCCCTCAGCAAGGTGGGCTCATACAATGCTGGATGCCATCCAACAGCATCAAGAGGCAGCCTTGCCCTCAAAGCCTCATGGTCAAAATGGGCTTGCTGGTTTGAGGGTTTTGAAGACAAAAGCCCTTTGACCATCCTAAGGATAAGTATAATCCATTCAGGAGCATGAATTTCAATATGGACCACTTTTGGCAATTCAGTGCCTGTGACTTGCGCCTGAGGGATAGAAGGAGTAGCCAACGGGCAGCATAAATCCTGTTGGAAGCAGGAAGCTGATATGGGAGTCTATGGCCAGACTGGGATGCTACACATAGTGGGATGATGTAGATATTGTAGGAAGTGACAATTATTTTGTAAGTTAATCTCTCCCTTATTAGCAGTTTTGATAACAGCAGTAAAAATAATTCTTTATGGGAAACTCTTGTGTAGCACAGAAGAGGGATAGGAGACTAAAAGTAAAGGCAACTAGTGGAAGAATGCAGTAATGTATATTTTATTACTGATTTTCATCATAATTAGTTTGCTGGTTGTTTGTGCTGCTATAACCTTCTTGTTTGCCTTCATAGGTCAGACATGGCACTAATTTCTTCCATTCCAGCCCTTGGTACCTTCCCAGCATTTGTGTCTGCCTTGCTCTGGCCTGCTGCTTCCTACAACAGTCAGATCCCATCTCACTCAACACATTTCCATGCTCTGAAATGAGCATAACTGAAGTACAGGAGTCCAGCCATGGTCAGTAACTCCAGCAGAGATAGTCAGAATAAAGCAAGCGGTTTGCGTAAAAGCTATTAATTTGGGATATTTGTGTTCTGGGGGACAAGGCTGAAAGAGAATTGGACTTCTGTGGCCTTTTGTAAGGTTAAAATACCCTACCCATCCCTACCACCTCCAATATTTACTTTGAGCATATGAAGGTGAAAATAGCTGAAAGCTGGAGGCTGTGTTTTGAGAGCAGGCAGCTCAAATAAATCACTGCAACCATATCTGTATCTTTAATGGAGACAGATGTGCCAAGAGGTTATGCAAGGAGTTGATAACAAAACAGGGGAACTTCTTTTGATCTGTACCCTCACTGGTGAACCTGCTCGTGTCCATGTGAGTACTGGTGGCACCAGCAGCTCAAACGTGTGTCCTGCTGTTGCCAGACACATACAGGTGCTGGCCATGTGCCTTACCCTGAGAAACAGGGACTTTGAGCTGGGAGATACCTGCCAGCCATTATTTCAATAAAGCAATTACTCTGGGGTGCGTATTTCTCTACAGATAAGAGGCTGCTTCACAGCTTCACTGACAGCAATCTCAAGTGCGGTCCTGGGGCAAGGCAGCACCTCAATCTTACAAACTCCTGGTGCTAGAAAAGGTTTGAAATATCTTAAAATCATTCTGAAATCAAGTTTCGACTCTTTTTAAAGGCTAAGCTTTGCTTTCCCTCCCCCATTTCTGATATGTTCTATTTGTGTTTGGAAGAAGACAGAAAACAAGCCACAACAGGAAGAAAAGTGCTGTGCAGAGATGATCCTCAGCAATGTAATCTTTCTGTGTCAGTGAAAACTTACCCACCTCTTTTGTTATTTGGACAATAAACCCTTCACAAGGCTTACGCTACCTGGCAACCACCAACGAAACAAGAGTTTCTGCTGGCTCTGGTCAATGCTGTGCTTTGTGCCAGCCTGCAGACCAGTATGAGCTTGGCATCCTAATCTGGTTTAGGTGAGGTTCTCCATCACCCCTTCCTTTTGCTTGCCTTATTAAATCCTACATCAGGCATGGCTCTTGCAAACCAAGCCCCACTGTGCAGAACTCGGGCAGGCTACCAAGTTTGTCATGCATGTATTTTCTCACCTGTGCTGGATCCTGAATACTGCATGAGCCTTCCTCTGTTTTCAGGTGGATTTTAGCCTGTGAGTGCTGCACAGTAAATTGAGAAGTTAATGAGGAGCAGTATTGCTTTCACATTCCTGTTTCATCCCATGGTTAATAAACATTAAACTTGCTGACACTATAAAACAGCATCCAGGGAATGGTTGATAAACGGTGTGTGTTTGTATCAGCACAGACAAAGTTATAATCTATCCTGCTATCTAAATGCATCAGTCTATATGCAAAAGCTTGGAACTGTAATTATCCACTAGATCTTAATGAGACTAAAGGTTAATAATGATGCAATGTTAAATGTTTTCATGATTTTTAATCTTGTATGTTTGGTCATAGTTTGACTCAAACTCTGTGATTTCCTTATTTGTTGCAGTATTGCCAAGTTACAGAAATAAAAGTCTGCAAAAAAATGCTGTAAGAGAAAACAAGATCGGTATATCTGATTATCTTAGCCTTTTATGTTGGTACAGATTTTATTTCAAATAAAAACCCGTATGTCTTCCAATTATATACTTTGGCTCCTAATTACTTCAGTTGTACACCATAGTTAGATCAAGACTGCACAACTGTAAATTTAGTCCCTATAACTTTGCACAGAACAGTAAGAACTGTCACATGGGTAGGGGTGAAGTAAATTTGAGGGGTTTTTTTCCTCCCCCCAGATCTTATTTTAGTCCTTAGCTTATAGATTAATCATGGAAAATAGACACATTTTTCAAATCTGCACAGTTTAGTGAAGTTTTATGCTCAATCTACAACTTCAGGCAAAAGGAAACAAGAAGGATTTATAAGGAATGAAATGAAGACTACAGCTAAAAAATGCCATATTGTTGTAAGATGAATGAATGAATGAATGGGCTGGCCTTCTGCAACAGTATGCTCAGTGCTACTTATCCTAAAAAAATGGATGTTGAATATCCAAATGCTCTTCAAAAAGGAAAAACAGGGTCAGTCAAAGACCTACAAAGGCTCAAGTTAGAGTGAGTAGATCCCTGGAGGTTCTTGTTCTAAGGAGGAGCTAGAAACAGGAGATGAAAAGCTATAATAAATTATGAATGATTCAAGATGTAGAAACTCTATTCTCCCTAACTAGCTACACAATAGCAAGGAGAGAGCTGATGGCTCTAATAAGATGATGACTACAAAACTAAGAGAGAGGGTGAGCACCTCACAAATTCAGAGAGAGACTGGACCATTTCTGTGACTGCTGAGAATAGTTACAAATAATTGAGCAACTTTGAGAAGAACATTAAGTGTTATGCTTCAGGCCTGAAGCCAGCCTGCAGTTATTGGAAATTAGGGTGGGACTGAGGAAGGATTATGGAATGGAGCTCTTATACATCCTTCCACATGGTCACCCTCGGTGAGAGGGTGCTGGTGTGTGTGGGTGTACCATTTGTTTCAGGTGAGAGTTTATGTAACAACAGAGTCTTTGCAGTAGACATGCACACTAGTGGGACTCCAAGGGCTTGCTTTGGAGACCAGGCTGTTCATAAAGATACCTGGCCTAGAAATCCTTGGTTTCTATTACTATTTGGGTGACAGCATCCTGGAGGCAAGTCAATACATTTGCCATTTCCTCCCTGCCTCTTTTGTGAATGCTTACTTGATTTATGGGATTTTGCTTTTGAATGTTTGCTAGTGCTTTAGGATTCACTCCTTGTTCACCAGTAGTACAGCAGTCACACACAGACATCTGTGCTTCAAGCTCTCTGGGTAGCACCATGAGTAGGTGTTGACTTTACCTTGCCCTGCTGACAGATCTGGAGTTTTGTTCCCAGAGGAGCAATAATCCACTCCTGAAAGTGTTCTGCAGGGGCTCTAGTATCACACTGCAGAGCTGCTCTGCATGGGCCACATCTCACATGGGTGTGCAGAGCTCTCCTCCTACCTCCCCTCTGAAAGTGGCACACAGTTAATGCAACAGTAGTTTTTGAATCAACTATCTCCATTAGAAAACAATTAGGCCCCGATCTCTTTTATTTTATCTTTATGATCTTCAGTGGGGGAAAATTATTCAGTCAATTAGCTGTTGATGCTGCACCAGCAGCTTTTTACTTGAAACTCCGGATAGACAGGTAAGGCCAGATTTTATTACAGTTAACCAGTAAGTACAATGTCAGAGAAATACATGTTCCCTCAAAAGTATCATTAATAACATTGGCTGAACTAACACAAGAGTTCCAATAGATTTAACAAGACACCTTGAAATTAATTGCATTATATTCCAAATATTATTATTTCAAGCTTCACAACGAAAGAGGGACCATTAGCTGAATACCTACTGAGGATGATGCTTATAATCAGGAAAAAGCTGATTAAGGTCACCAAGTATTGAAAGACCTTGTTTATTTTACAAAGAAGCAACACTATAGAAAGTGACAAATTGTTATAATTACAGTGTCTCAATCACTGGATGCAATGTGTTCAGTTAAAAAAAATACTTAAAGTATGGATTTTTCCATCTCTAATTGGGCAGGGTGCTCTGCAGAGCAAGCATCAGCAGCATCCGTAAAGATCCTCCAGGCGTGACCTGGTGTCCTTGGCTGCAGCTGAGCCAGGGCACCAGGCAGAAGTGTGTCTGCACTGGGGTAAGTGAGGGCAGAAATTGACTGAAATGAGAATTTCAGCTCTTGCTTTGCCGCTGCTCTATTAGTGGTTTTTTTGTGATTGAAGTAAGGAATTCCCGAGTGTGCATGGAAAGATGATCCTACTCATTTTAAACATCTCTCATCTGACTAACTCACTCTGTAATCTAAAATTAGGGAGCCACAGAGGAATATAATCTCTTTTGGTCTTCCTTTCTGCTGATGTAATAATATTTTATCTTAAGAGGTTACTCAAAACAATCAAGCCCATTGAATCGAGTTACAGGCACAATCTCACCTTTGCTTGGCTGCCTCCTCATTAGTCAGCTGTGAGATCAGTTCAATCTGTCAACAGCAGTAGGTGTTGCATCATTTGACTAACAGGGACAGCAAGAAGGAATATTTCACTGGAGGTTGCATCATTTTTTCAGGTTTTTCCTTAAGAGGTTAAAAAAAGGCTAGCAACGATCAGACAGAAGCCAGTCATTATACTTTCTTGTCATATTTGTATGCCAGCTGCATCCATGTGGAAACCTATAACTTGTTCTCTGTCCACTGCACAGTCTGTTTCATTTGGAGAATCACAGCATTTCTCACATGCTGTGGCAATGCCTGATATTTTACATTATTGCAGATTATGCCCTGCAAAAATAAGAATGTAGGAGTGTTTGGAGACAAGTTGCTGGAATGAAGAACAAAGCACTCCATGCTCTCCCCAGAAGGATGTAGAGTTCATGGGAATACTATTAAGAAACTCAACTTTATTTCTGAATTTTAATCACCAGAGCAGGGTTATCCTGTAGGAGAGGTTGATAGCTCCATCTTCTAGCAGGTAGTTATACTCTGCATAGCAGTTCTTAGATGATTGACAGAAGCCCTTACATTTGTTCCTGAAGTTCAGAGGAAATCTGAGAGCCAGAGCATGCCTTACATTTACTTAGAGGAAGGACTGGTGAAAAGCAGTTTTTTCCCCACTGAATGCCACATCCATAGAAAAAAGTGGCAAATGCTAAATGCAAACCCACCATCCTGTGAAGAAAGACCCCTGGTGATCACTTGGTGATAGGGTGGGGAGGAGGGAAATCCATAAACTCTGTTAATTATCCAGTATTTTTATGTACTCTTTGTTGTAGTTTCTGTACACAAGTTTTCCCCTTCTCTGACTTCTGACAGGGCATGGTCACCTACTCTGTATTTTGGCATTGCCAGTCTTCTGTGACAAGAATGTCAGTGGGGTTAATAAAATGCTGTTTTTTGATTCCAGTGTTGTTTGGCTCATCACCCAAAACAGTGTAACAGGGCCTTCCAGAGCAGCTTTGCAGTGGGCACTAGCTAGTGTGACATGCCTCTGGGCAGGGAGAGAGCTGATGGGTGTGTGAGCCAGCAAGGGGGGGAGAGAGGCAGAGGGGTTGGTGCTATTCATTTCTTGTCCCTCGGTGCTTGGGATCTGGAGGAATGCTTAAAACTCAAAAAGTGAGAAGCTTTCATTCAGTGCAGACTACTTAGTCCTGGGCAGCAAAAACGTCTTCTCTCCTACAGAGAAAGATGAGCCACTTCCAAGTATTGTCATTGTATTAGAGAAAACCCCCACATCCAAGCCCCATGCTTCTCAGGACACACTCCCTTTAAACCCTTCCAAGCTCACTCCTGACCCATGGGACCATAGCACTGTGCTGTACTCCCTGCTTGGTATGCTGAAGACCAGAGAGGTCTTCAGCTCTTAATGTTTGTAAGAGCTCTATCAGTTGCTATAATAAGAGATTTTAAATCTTCCTACAGCTTCTGCTTAACAGCCTCAACTTATATCTGCAAAGAACAACACGGTGACAAGATACCACAGACTGAACACTGCACACAAGATGCCCAACATCCCCTCACAAAAAAAGCACAATGGTTGGGCCATTTCTGAAGGATTGGGGTATCAGAAGTTGTTAATTTTTGAATCTATGTCTAAGATGATCCAACGCAGTTGCACAGCCCAAGACAGTGGCCACAGGAAGTACCTTGGACTGGCCAGGGAAAGCAAGTGTAGGCCAAGGAGTGAAACAAAAAAAAGTCTATGCCTGCTTCAGTATAACCCCTCCTAAATCTGGGATGAAACCAGGCTGTCCAAGTCCCATTGCTTCCCTGCTATGCATCAACATTTGTCCAACTGCTGGCAAAGGAGCTCCAGATCTGCAGCGCTGATCAGCCTGGAGAAGGTCAGCTTGCCACTGCTGTCAGCTTTCTGTGTACTGGTCTGAGTGATCCACCAGCTGGCAAATCACACAGGCATCAAATATACAGAGCTGATTTTTATGGTGTTGTTTGGGTTGTTTGCATTTCTTAGTTTAAAGCAGATGCTTGCATGTAGCTTAGGAATGCTCTGCGTTCCTCACAGAAGGACAAGGCAAATCACCCACTTAAAAAATTATGCAAAAGGAGGCTGAATTATTATACAGTCTTCAGTAAGATACTACATATTATCCTGCTTCATTCAACACAGTGAATGAAAAGTTCCCACTTAATCAGCAGTCATTCAATATTTTGTTTTCTTCTTGTCACTCAGCATGTGGCCCTTGGCTTTCTTTATGGTGCTCTGTTCAGACCCTGCTGTGGGGACAAAACTCATATTTCCTTATGGCCTCATCCTCACCACACATCACTACAGCATTCAAGTGCTTTGAAGTATTA
>NW_008664272.1:72897-77904 GCF_000695815.1 Acanthisitta chloris | reverse complement strand
TGAAAATGCTGTATTACCCTCATTTTACAGAAAGGCAGCTGACGCACAGAAAGACGTCGTTTTCTGGAAAGGTCAAAATCACATATTCAGAGTGCATATTCTGCTAACTTCAGTTTAAACTTTTAGGGTTTAATCCTTCAAATGAGACTGCAGGTGGGCACACACAGAATGCCAACTGGAAACAACTGAGAGCTGCAAAACTTCTGCAGCACCTTGCAGGAGCTCCATGCACAGGCTGGGAAGGGATGCCTTTCTCTAAGACCACATTCAGCTGCCAAAGGCTCCTTTCCCCTTCTACCAATGCTTGTCCCATTTGTCATGTATCTTCTAGCTTCTGTTCTTAGTGAAAAAGATGTAGAAATCAAGGATTCAGAGTGAATGGAATTGGAATGTGTGGAAGGAACCTGGAAGACATCTAGTCCTCTCCCTTCCCATGATGCAGAAAGAGTTAGTCCTGCCTTATCTTAAGCTCTGGAGACCTGCAACTCCTTCATCTTTCCAGGTAACTCTATGCCAGCGTTTTGCTGCTTGCAGAATTTCTCCATGAAGTCTAACCTACATTTTCTTGACATGGCTCAAACCTTTTGTCCTACCCACTGTGGGCAGGGAGAGCACATATGTCCTCATTTGCAGAAATTAACTTCTTCCCACAGCTAGAGCTTCTCACCAGAGCCACTCTGTGCATTCACAGTCCTGCTAGGAATGTAGCATGTGTTCAAATGAGAACTGCATCCACAATATCTGGTGGTGGGATAAAAAGAGGAGCAAATTAAGATTTGGCAGGCATCCTTGGTGTTTGCATTGCCTAGCAAGGTCTTTGCTGCCCACCATGATGATGTTCTTTTAACATCATTTTTCATAAGTCTGTTTATATACACACATATTGTTCTTTATAAGTTTATTTATGTACATGCATATTTTAGTAAGTGCCATGCAAGTTCAGAAACTAAGGAATAGGTATCACTGCAGCAACCAAACAGCACAGATCTGGTGACAGCCCTTCCCAAAAACATAACCAGAGTATTGTTTGAAGTTCTAAAACTCACTCTTTGATGCTTCAAGCACATACTTCCTGAAATACTCTTAAACAAACATCCAATTAAATTTATCAGCCACTGACATTCACATGTTTGATGTTGATTAGTAACTCTGCATTAAATTAAAATTTATGTCCAAGCTATTCCACCATGTAGCTGGCCACAAACCAATTGCCCAGAAGCAATTGTGCTCTTTTAATCCTTCCTCATTTTCTCAGTGCAGATCTGAAGCCAGTGGGAGGCTCCCTCTGGGGAGAGCCTGTACTGCTCGCATTAGCAAAGTTCCCAGGAAAGGAGTAGAGCAGATCCTTATAACTGGCAGGATAAAAAAAAAATAAATCACTACTCATTGGATTTCAGGGCATCTGGTACCATCTGGTGTACCTCAAGAGATGGTCTGAACATGTTCAGGCAGCAGGATGCTCTTCTGGTGACAGTTTAAGAGTTCAGTAGGAAAACCAGTTATTCAAGGTGAATTTTATTAATGCCAGACAGTAAGGAACAGCTTGCAAAATCAGTCTTTAAATCAGCTACCCCCAAGGCTCCCTGCCACTACTGTATGTTTCTTCAGCTGCAGAACGAAATAGCAACAAGTTCCCCTCTGTGAGTCTCTGCTCAGTGGAGATCTTGATGTTGATTGCTTCATCCTGCCTGGGATGAGGCTTGCTGTGAGGGCTGGGCTTCTGCCTGGAGAGCCATGCTTATTTGTGAGACGGTGTACTTCCAGCTTGTTGAAAGCACCTATCAGGCAGGAGTGGATATATGTTAAGGATGGGAGGGGATAATTATTTTAAAATGTTTAATAGTATAGAAAGAAATAACTTATGTAGTTTGCTATGCTCAAATAAAGTTGAGTTTGGCTTAGAAAATAAAACAAACAAAACCCCTAGAGCTTGTGTATACAGTGTATTCTGTCTTTGTAGGTATTTATGTTGTGTGATACAGCTTCAGAAACTTGCACTAGTAATTTCACTGCCCCAGAGTTGTACCAAACACTTAACTCATCTGCACATACCTCAACAAGAACCTTTCTACTTCTGCATCATCATCCACCACACACAAAATAGGTGATAGCCCAGATTCCCCCAGCTGGAAGAGTGGACAATATTCAAATTCTATCAGTACAGGTTAATTTTGTTAATAATAAATAGCCAGAGGGTACAAACCATAGGGAAAAAATATAAGTGCCTTTTAACAATTTATATTGTAAACTTTTCAAATTATCTGAAACAACCCATTTCATTGCTAGTCATAAAAAAACCTCTTTAGCAATTCAATCCTAAGAGTGTTTACAACAGGAAACTAGACAAGCAGTTTTGACAGTTCAATGAAGAGAGGAGAGAGAGAAGAGAGAAGAAAGAGAGGAGAGAAGAAAGTACCATGTGTCCAACCTTGCTCCTAGCCTTGTTATTGATACCCATTGGCTGTCTTGTAAGTGCCCCAGGAAGAGTCAGGAGGGATAAAAGGGAAAATTTAAGCTCAATACTGAAAAAATTCACAGTGCAGCGCTCTATAGAGTAGTGTGTCTGAACAGCTAGTATGAGTCCAATCAACTGGACCTTTTAGGAATGCATTGGCCAAAACACTAAGGCATGCAAACCCTCACAGACTTCTACAGGAAAGACAAATTCTTAAAAAAACTTAGAAGCTTTTCTCTCTTTAGGTATTGTTCCTGGGATGATAGGAACAGAAAACTGGCCAGCTGTAAAAGTACAAGGACTTTCCTGAATGTACCCCAGCACTGCAATTTGTCCATCTTTGTTCCAGTAAAAAACACTTGTTTTTGCAGCAGGAAGCCAGGGTCTCAGTGTGATACTCCACCAGGAATAATGTCAGTTTTCTCCCTGCTAGCTTCTCCTGTGATCTTGTCATTCAGCTGCCAGGGCCATAGAGCAGGCACAGGTAATCACCAAAAAAACCCCAAAATACAAGCTTTCCACAGCTGCTGACTATAAAACACAGCTAATGTTATGTGGGTCTGGAGCAATGCTCAGAGTGATTGTAGAAGCTCAGCCTTTCAAGCCCAATGGTAATTTTTATGCTCCCATGTGGTGTGATGTGCCTAGCTCTCCCCTCATTGAGGCAAAGTGAAAACTCCCTCCGTAGTTGTAGCTTGTCAGTGCCACCAATGCCATGTCTCCCCACTCTAAAAGTCAAGTTCAGTGCATTGTGGATATCTTGTGTTTCAAAAAGAAACATTTATTTTTTTCATGGGTTCCCTTGCTCACAGCTACACTCAAGAGCAGTTACTCTGACATAACAAGGGAAGACTTCTGGACTGTAGGGTATAGCACCAGGTACAAGCAAGAAATAAAGACAAAGTTGATAGCAAGGATTCTATTCCCCAGATGTTCCTTAAAAACTGCTATTCCCATTCATTCTCCTTAAGTGACCCTTGGTTTAAGTATTAGCTCTCAGCAATACAGGATTAGTGAACATGCATGAAAACCAACCATATTTAAAGGCTTCATTTCAAATACTCTTTCTTTGAAATTCTTCCCTTTGATGCTGATATTTCTGCTGTCTTTACTGTTACTTACAGAATCTACTGGCTGCAGAGGGCTGAAAGTCAGCTCAACAAATGCTGCAAACGCCACTACCCCCACTGAGCCCATCTGAGAGACCAGTGCATGTGCATTTGGCTCTGATGATATGCAGTGAGGCTGGAAGCACCACAGAAGGAAATTATGCTTCACTCTGGAATTATTACAGCAAGACATACTATTCACCTGAGCTTTATCCAAGCTATGATTAATGCACAGAGGTGAAACCCACTCTAATCTTTGGCAGTCATCAGCCTCTTTACAAGGACTTATTGAAGTCTGAATTTCTGCTTCCCATGGGCAAAGACCACTGTAGACAGTAGAACAAGCACCTTCACGATTTATCCTTGGGTTGCCCCCACAACTAGGCACAGGTCTGTACACCAGCATGTATCTGTCTTGTTCCTTTCCTCTGTCTCCTCTGACATGAGGACTACGCAGCCTCTGGATGACTGTTGAGCAGCTTATATGTGCCTCAAAATCTCTGCTTCCAGGGATGACAAGTCTTGCCACTCTTGTGTCTTTGTACTTCCTTTAGACTGTTGTCACATTGGTTTTATTCTCTTCACCTGAAAGTTTTTTGGGTTATGGACCATTTCCTCTGAGGCTGACAACTTCTTCAGGTCCTGCTGGCTCCTGCACTTGAGATCATAAGACGCATCGATATCACTGATGGCCATATCATGCCAATGGTGGACAGCTTGGATTATGACCAAATTTTAAACCAGCCTGACCTCCCAAATCTAATTTCAGACCCTCAGTCCCAGAGTTCTGACTTTAGATTGGGTTTTTTCCTCTTTGAGAGACTCTTGAACAACTGTCAGAAACACTAGACTTGTGATTCAGAAATGAAAAGGCTTGGTAATCACTCTGGCTCCTTTTTAAATAACATATTAATCTACTGCTAGAAAGTACTTTTAAAATTTATGGAAATACATTCTGCCACACATTCTTAGTGAAATAACTAAATAAAGCACTAGGCATTAATTTCAAAGAAAATACTTAGAAATGCCACTTCAGTTTAAAATATTGTTGGTCATTTTCATATAGCAACCACTCTTCACGCAGTACCATTTAATCTCAGCCATGTAATTATAATTACTAAAGGTTTTGCCCAATATGTAATTTTCTCCATTGTCAAAATATCACTGCAAGCAACACTTCATGGGAAATACAGTAAAGACAGCAAACTTGCTTGATTACAATTTCAGGCTGTTAAGTGTGCAATACTAAGCAAAATGATAGGTCACTTGTGATACCACAACATTAACTCTGCGGCTGCAGTTAATACACACAGAAGCTGATTTCCAAAGACTACCATTTTCATAGCTGTGGCACATCATGCAGAAAAGATCTCATGCCTCCAAACCAGAACTGTACATGAGGAATCAGCACATCAAAGTGCATGTACAGAAATTGTACCAAAG
>NW_008664272.1:51082-72875 GCF_000695815.1 Acanthisitta chloris | reverse complement strand
GGAATGAGAGAAAAAGAATGTCAGTGCGAGGAAGGAAAGGGAGGGGAAATGTCCTTTGACAGCAGACAGAGGATGATGGTTTTGGCACAGCCAATATGCCAAAGGAAGGAGAACAATGGACAGTCCCTGGAGGTATGTAGGGCAGATCACAACATCTATTAAGTACAAAACAAACAGTCCTACTTTGACTATTTCCTTTATGTTTACTGTGCAGTTGGGAGAGTGGGAGTTGACCTGATAAGTACATGAAAAATTACAGATTTTGGTGACAGCTGAGAAAAGAAAACGCTTAAAAGATGGAAGCCCAATTGCTGATGGCTACCTGGTGGCTTTACTGGATTGAAAGGCTCTCTAGACATCTTCACTTGTGCCATGGGCTTCTGTGAAGCAAGAAAATATTCGAGCCTGAGAGCTCTTGTTCAGCTCTCAAGTTTATTCACTCCAATGTTTTCCTATATTAAAAACACGTTGGTACACTCAGGTCATGAAGTATGAAATAAGCTTCCTTGAAACCTAGGAAGAATTTGTCTAGAAGTCCTGAATACAATAAAATATCAAGGATTAAGCTGAGGGGTTGCAAAACAGGAAAAATATTTGTTTGACAATATGAATAGATATATATGATTTCATTCTCAGGAGATCTCACTTTATTTCTTTTTAAATTGCTAATGTGTAGAATTGAAATGTTGGGCTTTCTATTTCAGGATGTTAAGCATATTGGGTTCTGAGAGCAATTATGAGATGACTAATACATTTGCGCTCTTCTTCCTCTGCTCATTTATATTGATATGATTTATTTTTTCAATTTGCCTATTTTCAAGGTGGTTCTTTAATTACTTCTGGGGAGTGCCTTGCATTTGCTTTTGTTACCATATTCCCAGGAGCATATGGGTAAGGATCCTGGCTCTGTATACTGAGGTTTAAAGAGATTAATTAAGGCTGGAGAGAACCTGGAGGCCAATGGCTCTGTTGTACTTGTCCATAGTTCATCTAGGCTGGTGAAAGCAGAGGAAGAAATTTTTCCAGTTTCTTCTTGGACTCCAGAACTTGCCATCACTTGGTTCTGGTATAGCCATTTTCCTAACTAGGTCTGTGAATATCTAAACCTGAATAAACAGGAAAAAATTATAGTTTTGGACAACTCGGGGACTATCAACTGGTGTGAACCCAGGCGGAGAAAGGAGAAAGTCTGGGGGTTTGAGAATGGGAGAATGTTTTGTTTATCTTGCCTTGTGCTGTACTAACAAATGAAGACTATCTATCTGCTGGAGTACATGCGGAAACTCCCAACCTCTGGCTTTTTTGCCAGCGTCTCTCATGTAAGTTGAATATTCTTGCCTAGGTGAATACTGAAATCCACGTGTTAGACTACAGGAGGATTAGAATATAAGCTCCTAAATTCAAAAGTGTAGCTGATCATATATATGAGTTAGGTTGGAGCCTTTGTCAGGTAATGGGATTCCAAAACAAGGAATCACTCCATCTTGACTTTAAAAAAAATAAAATCCAGTGCAACTTATTTAATTGTGTCAGTCCAAGACTGATGATGTTTTGTATGATCCCATCTCCTGCTGAGCCTCTCCCTGCACCCCTTTGTACTGTGTGTACATTCAACAGCATTTGCTAGAACAAGACTTCTGGGAATAGAAATTGGAAGACATCCAGACATTTCAAGCTTGCAGGCTCCTTGCATCATGTCTTCTGAAAAACAGGCTTCCTTTATGAGGATGGAATAGGCAGTCCATTGATGCCCACACTAACAGGACAGAAGACCATCATGCAGCAGGCTTCACAACAGCAGTGAGTCCTCACAACTGCAGCAATTTGCAGGAGATGCTACAGACCTCTGAAGCATTTATCCCTGCTGAGACCATGGGCACCCATGCCTGCTTCTTCCTTGCTTGACCTGGACCACGTGGTCTCAATCTCAACACTCTCAAGAGTACAGCACCCAGATCCACACCCCACCACTGCTCCCTGCTCCTGTACAGTTTGGTGCAACCAGGTGCTACAGAAAGGGAGAACAGTACATCCACTGAAAGGGAAAAACAGCCCTGTTTTGATTTGCAGATAATGCCAGAGGCAGCACCTTGCTACCTAAAGGGCAAGTGGAAAGAGTAAAAAAGTTAAATTCTTGTTATAGCTTTCAAGTGGCTGAAGACCTTTAACTATGAACATGATGGCTGTGGAGAGGGCTCAGAGTAGCTTCCTGGAGAGTATCAGAACACGTCAAATATATATAGATAGCTGAGGTGAAATAAGCTGCAAGATGTGATGCAGACATTTCAGTTACCAGACTAAAAAATCAGGCCCTTCATCCACAGGTGAGCACTGATGGCAACGGCCAGGTTTTCAGGAGAGCCAGGACTGAGCAGAACTCCTTAAATCAGTGATCTGTGCCATTTGAAAAACTAGAGCACATAAAACCAACCTCCAAAGCACATAGTTTGACACACAGCATTTTAGATACTGTTTTTTTCAGAGGCAAAAAAATAACTCTTGAGAGTTCAGCTGTAGAAACTGTTATAAACAATAGCCACTGATGTGTGCAAAGTTGGACTAGTTACTAGGAGCAGCATTGGACATATAATAACATTTGGGCTTTGCTTTGCGCAGTGGCAGAACTGCAGCCAATGAGGTTAATCAAGGTTAATCTGAGGCACAATTATTGCTAATTATTTTCCATCCACAAGAAGGGCTGGAAGGAGGATCTGAGGAACTACAGGCCTGTCAGCCCAACTTTGATGCTCAGGAAGATCACAGAACAGATCATCTTGTGTGTGATCACACAACACATACAGAATGACCAGGCCCAGTCAGTATGGGTTTAGGAAAGGTAGGTCCTGCCTGACCAACCTGTTCTCCTTTTATGACCAGATGACCTGCCTAGTGTATGAGGGAAAGGCTGTGGATGCAGTCTGCCTGGACTTTTCAGCAAAGCCTTTGATACTATCTTCCACAGCATACTCCTGGAAAAGCTGTCAGCCCATGGCTTGGACAGTACACTCGAGAACTGGATGTGTGGCTGGACCCAGAATGTGGGGGTGAAGGGTGCCACAACCAGCTGGTGACTGGCCACTAGTGGGGTTTCCCAAGGCTCACTGCTGGAGCCAGTCGTGTTTAATATCTTTAACAATGATCTGGATGAGGGGATTGAGTGTACCCCTTAGTAAGTTTTTGGGTGACACTAAGTTGGATGGGAATGTTGACCCACTGAAGGGTAGGAGGGCTATACAGAGGGATCTGGACAGGCTGGATCAATGGGGTGGGGCCAGTTGCATGAGGCTTAACAAGACCAAGTCCTGCACTTGGGTCACAACAACCCCATGCAGCACTACAGGCTGAGGAAAGAATGGCTGGAAAGCTGCCTGGTGAAAGAGGATCTAGGAGTACTGGTCAATAGCTTGCTGAACATGAGCCAGTAGTGTGCCTAGGCAGCCAAGAAGGCCAATGACATCCTGGCCTGGATCAGAAATAGTGTGCCCAGCAGGACTAGGGAAGTGATCCTCCCCCGTACTATGTCCAGTTCTGGGTCCCTTGCTGCAAGAAGGACATTGAGGTGCTGTATGATGTCCAGTGAAGGGTCTAGAGAGTCATACAAGGAGCAGCTGAGAGAGCTGGGGTTGTTTAACCTGGAGTAAAAAAGAGGCTCAGCGGAGACCTTATTGCTCTCTACAACTAGTAGCAAGGCAAGGGTCAGCCTCTTCTCCCAGGCAGCTAGTAACAAGACAAGAGGACATAACCTTAAGCTGTGCCAGGAGAAGTTCAGGTTGGACATCAGGAGGAATTTCTTCATACAAGGAGTTGTTAAATATTGGAATGGACTGCCCAGGGAGTTGGTGGAGTCACAATGCCTGGTGGTATTCAAGAAACAACTGGATGCCATGGGCTAGTTTTCAAGGTGGTGATTGGTCAAAGGTTGGACTTGATGACCTTAAAAGTCTTTTCCAAGAATAATGATTCTGTGATTGTGAATATATCCCAGCTTTTTGTTGTTGTTGTTGTTAGACAGAACCAAACTTGAGGATTTAAATATTTGTTTCTTAAAAAAACAGGAGCAAAATAACAGAAATCCTGGGTTTTTTATTGGCTTAACTTGATTTCCTAAAGTTTAAGTAACTTTCAGAAGCTTTTTTAAATAAGCAATTTAGCATTAAAATATATTCTAAATATTAGTGTTTCAAGATAATTATGATCCAGCCCAGCTATTGACTGAACTTGACCCAGCGTAAGAAATTGTGTTGTAAATTTTTCAGTTAGTCTGCTGCTCACCAGAAATGCCTTGCCCCTTTCCAGTTAGGAGTTGTCTGGCAAGAATAACAGGTTCTGAGAGAAACTAGACTGCACTTAATCATATTGTGCATCTGAACCTGAGTTTCCTTTAGATGCTGAAGCTAAATTAAAAAAATCTTTCAAGATGATTTCTAGATAAGCAGTCTTCCAGAAGAGGAACATGCATTCACCACTATTCACACTAGAAAGAAAAAAAAGTGCAAAACTAAACTGAGAGAGAATCAGTTACAGCAAATTATCAGCATTATAATTTCCTTAAGCAAAGGGGATGAGTTGTCACATTATCTAGCTCTTTTTCAACCTCTTGTCCCATTTATTGTACCTACAGGAATTGAGGAACAGCTTTCAGACCTTCCTGCATTACCCCATCCCCCATGTCCCATCATTCATCTGGTTTTCTACAGCAGAACTGGGCAAGTTCCAGAGGGTGGGAGATGACCTGAAGGAACACATGTTCTCATCATGCTTTGTAGCTAAACAAATTTGCTCAACACTTGTACGTGTTATTCAGGTAGCTGCATTAGACACAGAGCATCAGATTCAGGAGGCACCATGAACAAAAGATTTATATCCTGCTCCTCACTAAAATGAAGCTGAAGAAAGGAGGTAGAAGTGCCAAAAAATGGTCTAGCTAGACCCCCAAAAAAAAAAAAAAAAAAAAAAAAGGCAAAGCAAACAGACAAATTCCCAATACATGCTCTGTTTGGAAAACATTTTGAATGCAAGTGGAGAAGGCTGCAGCAATAACAATGGGCTGTGGGGAGCAACACATAGCTGCGTTTAACTCTGTGTCTCCTGAGCAGTCCCAGGCTCCCAAAGAGGAGCATATCTTCAGCACCGGGACCTGACACTGGGAAATTCAACTCCTGATAACAGTCCACAATGAAGATATCATAACCTTGTTGGAAATGTTCCTTAAGCTCCTTGCCAAGGAAAATGGTCGAGCACAAGCTATTAAGCTGCAATAGCTACCTACCCACTTTATTAGTGTGCACTGAATTTGTTTCATTTAAATGACTCTCAGGGGAACAAAGAGCGGAAATGGGCATTACACTTGTTGCATATTTACCGCTGTACTCATTCAGCTCCGTTACAAGCAGGGGGAAGATTTCAAAGCCTTTGCTCACAAGTTGGAACGCTTACCAAGAAGACTATTCATAGATACAAGCTAGGTCAGCCTTTCTTAACATTTTTCTTGTTTTTTTTTTTTTTTTTTCTTTTAAGTGGGAGAATTCTTTAAGGATCTGAAAAAAGTCTTACATAGCAAGATCACATACTTTTCAGTAACAACCATATAAAAGTTAGGTCAACTTTAGTGTTTATTTATGGCTTTTGTTCCACTTCAATCCCTCAATTAAATTTGTTTACTTACATGACTAATGATACATATGAGGGTCTGGTCTTGATTTTTCCTTCCTCTTCATTTGGATATTCATCTGCTAATATTTTACAGATCATGAGTGAAAGACTGCACTAAAAGGCATTCTCCCTGCCAACGGGATAAGCACTGTTCCACAGAATGAAACAAAACTTAGCAGCTGCAAGGCTCAGAGTGCATTTCTCATACAGTATCAATGAATTGCTAAAAGAAGCATTTGGAAGCTCTGAGCTTTCACATTTTACCATTAACTCCTTATTGCTGTTGAAAACCCTGGATCTGGGAGATACAAGTCTGGCATCTATTTACCCCATTTTCTGAACCTTCAGGATACTCAAACTCATCCAATCTGCAACGAGACCTCAGCTTAGACCCATCAGGCATGAACTGTATGTTCAAATGCAGCAATGCTTTTAAAACCTTACAAGGTGAAGAGGTTCAGACTTGCTTTGCAGGAAAATTAACAGTCAAGCTTCTGCAATATCAGACCAGAGTCAGTTTATGAGCAAAACAGATGTAACTAAAAGCCTGATACTCTAAAAGCTCCATTTTAATGACAATTTAATCCTCTCGGCACATTCCTCTTGGATATGACACTGAAGTTACAGGGTGAACCTCTTGGCTCCTATTCAAAGGGCTTTTAGCTGTACTCTAGTAACCCTCAGCAGAGAGCTAGCCCTGGGAGGCATCAGTGCCTCTGTGACTTGCATTAGTTCTTGTCCCACTGGGAGGAGTATCACACCTTCAGACATCTGTACAGTTCAGGTAATTAAACAGGGACAACATAAGCATGTATTTAAATTTTAAATAAAGAAGGAAACCAGAACACTTGAAAAAGAAGCAGCTGCTTTCAATGAGAACAACTGCAAATTCCTGTTTCTTTTATGGCCTGGGCTTGTTTTAAATGCTGATAGTCAGACCTGTTAAAAAGCAACCCTAGGCTCTTAAAAACTAGGGAAAGGGTATATGCATGTGGGGGCAAGGAAGCAGAAAATAAGACCTTTATGAAATAGGATCTTACCTTACCTGATTGTTTATCAGTAAACAATAGCAGATTAATTATGTAGAGGGCTTCATCCTGATATTTATGCCATCAGAAATGCCAAACCCAGGAATAAAAGCACAAGTAAATACAAAATAATGTGTTTATGTTTCCAGATTTACTGTTGCTGGACTTTCCCCTTTCTTAGCAAGAGTAAACAGAGCCTATGAAAGGCTGTGAGCACATGGGGTGACTAATAGCGATAATGTGAGTGTCCCTGGGGCGGCTTGAACTTCTTGCAGAAAGTACAGGAAGAGCTCCACAGGAATCCTGCCAAACTACCCCATTTCTTTTCTTGACATTTTCAAGCTAAAAGTTGGAAATCTTTGAAATATTGTTTACATATTTGGAAAAGTCATAATATTAACCAATAGGGGGGACGGAGGAAAAAAGCGTGCATTTAGTTTTGTTTGTTTTTCTGAAACTATCACTCTTCCATGAAGCCATAGCTCCTCCCATTCACTTCAGAAATAGCCCTTCTAGTGCTCTGTGTTTTACTCAAAGGCATAAAGGAACCATCTTCTGTGGTGTGGCACACCTACAGTGCTGTGACAGGTTGCCTTTGAGCACTGACAGCTGCCAGCATGGTTGGCCTTGTCTCCCCCTCAGAGCAGCCCTGAGAGGAACTGATAAGAAATTTTGCTCCTCCAGCAGCAACTATCAGCATCCATAAAGCAAAAGAACCACAGAGGTGTTAGAAAAACAGTTTAGAAAACAGAGCTAAAGAGGTTTGTTTCTCCTCTTCCCTCTCACTGTCAAGCAGGATAAAAGAAAAAGCACCTGACTTGATAGAACAAAGCCAAGTTTTCTGGCCTGATTATTTTCTGCTGTTGAACAATGACCATTTATACTAAAGATAAAAAGGAAACTCTGCAGTGAAACAGATGAGACCAGGGAGGAACAGTGGAGGCAGACTTGGAAGGAGTCCATGGAGGAAAGTCCCCACAAAATGCCTCACAGCAAACCTGCAGTCGGGCTTTAGAGACAGCTGCTTGCTAGGCAAGTGGTTTAGTTCCTTCCAGAAGGCTGAAGTAGGTGGGCACAAGCATAAATAAACACAAAAGCCAAAAAATAAGTGCAAAAATATAACCCCCCAAAATACGTTTAATGTAAATAAAACTAGCTTTTCACTCAGAAGTGGGATTCCCCAGTTACTGTTAAAAGCCAATGTTTTGGGTAACCAAGAAAACCAGATGAAAGTAAAATTGTTATTTGGAAATATTTAAAAGGTAAAGCATGTCAAAGTGCTCTTTATTCTCTCTGAGCCAGTTTAAGGGGGCAAGGTACACCAAAGCATGTGTTACATGCTGAATCAGCATTTTCATTTTGGACTAAAGGTGAGTGTGGCTGTTTCAAAGGTGGAGGGAAGACACATATGCTGGGATACAACTGAAAAATGCATGATGCTGAAAGCAATACTTTGCAATCAAGGAGCTGGAATACATCCCCAGCTCTTACCACCATCACCACTTTGCAGAGGACTGGAACTATTTAAACTGCCTCAGAAACTTCCTTCTTCTTAGTAGTAGCTCTGGATATTTGCTCAAAAATATTTGCTAGAAGCCTTATTAGTGTGAGCCAGGTATCTGTGAGCAGCCAACTTCCTTCTCTGGAGCACTGCAGCCTCTCCTACCAGGGCTGGTGGTTGGTTACTCTCTCCACAGGAAGGATGAGAATAACTACAAACAGACATTTTTAAGTGTAAATCCAGTATGCAAGAGAGGGACTAGAAAGCAGGCCTTCCCCCCTGTACCTTCTAATTAGATTTGTCTTCAATAGAAGACACTAAAGTCTAATTTTCCACATTGAGGGGGAATAGAGAGGGTCTCTGATGCCCTGAAATCTGTTGAAAATTCAGTAAGAAATTTCAGGTGGACTAAGTAGGAAAGACATCTTTGCAACCAAAGGAAAATCTCTGGATGGTCCAAAAAAGCTGGTATTTCCAGCACTAAAGGTTTCCTTCCAGGTCAAGGATCATTTACCTTGCTCATACCTGCTATAACTTCAAGGAGAGGAAAGCCAATTTTCTCAGACAAACCCTCCTCAACCCCTGTAACCCACTTCAACTTTGCAGCACCAAAAGTGCCTGCCCAGCAGTGCTGTACAGGTCAGGGGATTACCACCACAGGTCTGCAGAGGATGGCTATTTTCCCCAGTCCCTTTGGTTCTGTCCTTTACACCTCATCCTACAGTAAGGTCGATCCCCCACCTTTATGATCTAGCACTGGGCCTGGCTGAACACCCCTGTGGTGCAGCTATGTTGTGCATGACCTACTGCAACATGCTGCTGCTCTTCACCCCCATCAGCTGCTGGGCACGTGCCAAAGCGCGACTGCTGACAAACCCACTGGCCAGAGCTGAGCTGAGGCATTTCCAGGCCTGTGACAAGCAATGGGAAAGCTGACCTATACAAAGCCATAAACAGGTAACACTTGTAGAAGCATTGCATTAGCTTATGTGAATTTGTCCTGCTGAGGTTACCCAGTGACACACATGCACTGCTCCCTTCCTCCGCATCGAGCTTTCCTTAGCCATTCTGCTTTTTAAGCAAGGCAGAGCTGCATCCCAGCCTAAAAGCAGGAGTCATGTCCATACTGTAGGGGGAACAGCCCTCCCCAAGCCGGGTCCCCTTCGTGCATCTGGTCACTAATCCCAAAACAAAGAACAGAGTGTTAATTCTCTCCCTCACATCTCCTCGCTTCTTTTGCTACTGTATTATCCTTACAAAACTACATGGAGGGAAAAGTAATCTCTTCATAATCATTTTGAAGTGAAGGATTGCAACAAAGAAAGAAAATAGTGACACTGTTGTGGACACATACACAGAGAAGCCTTTGTGTGTCAGAGCAAGGGAGCTAGTGGAGACATCTCCATTCGTTTACAGCAACAGAGCAAGCTAGATTGGAATTAGCAACAAACTCATTAGGATGCAATTTAACCACACTGCCCAAATGCAGGCCCACTAAATAATCTTGCTGGTGTGCTTTCAAACAACCTTGGGCATTATTTGATCACTTTACTTGTGGCAGTATAGCTCTTTCTCCATCACTGCTACACTATGGGATATCCCTAACAGTTTGGCATTAGACAGGTAAGGATTAAAACTCCTTTCCCACTAATTTGCCAGCACAGCAGATGGAGAGAGAGGGCAGCTGGTTTACTGCAGACATGGTGGGGTTTACACTTGATAGTCTCACCACAGTTCCTCTACTTCCTCTCCATGCATTCTCCAGCCCTTCCTATCCAGTGTGGACTTTGAGATTAGCCCTCAGGCCAGAAGAGCAAAATGCAGACAGGGGAGCCAGCCAACACCCCTCCCACATGCACTGCAAACCCTGGGGTCATCAGATGGGTGAGGCAAATGAAGTTGCACTGAGGTTAAGTCCTGCCCTGCCCAGCCAAAACGGGAAACAGAGTTGACCACAGTTTGTGCGATGGTGGTCAGATGTTTTAACCGAGCTGTTGTAGCTCAACCAACTCCCATCCCTCCTACAAATTACTTTATACATACCTATTTCATCAGCTGTGCTATAGATGCAAGTTCTGTGGTTAGTGGAGAGAAAAATTAATCACTGTGTGAACAAGTCACTGAACTGTTATCAGATCTTTAGCCTTATCTGTCTTTTATGGACAGGTACTCAGCAAGGAAGAACTTGGCTTCCACCAGGGCAAGCAATGCATGTTACAGAGCCATGCTGCCAAAGCTAAGACTGCCTGACCTTGTTATCCTGGGAAAATGGCAGCATTAGTATTTCATGTGTGTGTAGTGGTACCTAGCACCAGATGCTAAAACTTATTTTTTATAGACTCCTACAGCAATGGATACCAGAGGCCAAATATAGAACAGTTTCCTAAGGCTGGCTCCTCACTTACCTGAGATTTATTATACTAATGAGCCTGTTCTCATATTAGTCAGTGTAATCTGTGAAGCATTCAAAATAAAGTCTTCAAGTGCCCCGGAAACCAAGATATACAATTAAGGCCAGATAAGATTAGAAGTTTTCAGTGATTTACTGCCACTGTTGTATTCAGAGCTCACCCAGCCTATTAGGTTACTCTAATTAAAACATTTCTGCTGTCTTTCTTAGCAAAGCTTATTCATTTGAAATTGTGCATAAAAGCTTTAAGGATGCACTTTGATAGTGCTGCAAAAGGTAGTGAAAAGAGGAGATTGTATTCTTGTAGACCAGCACTAGTCAGACTCTTCATTAGCAATGGGAGCAATCAGCTAGAAAATGAAACAGACTGTGATGTAAGATGTCAAGGTACACTCTGCAGAAAAACATTCTTGCTGAGACACCTCAAGACTTGCTGAAAGTTTCTTGCTATTGCCAAGAGCTGAGCCAGGGAAGGAGCAAGCCTTCAGCACAGCTCCCCAGATGTGGGAATTGGCACCAGCAGAATTTGGGTATTTCAGTCATTATTCATCAGCTGCTGCCAGCTCTCATTCACATATATCACCTGGGTATAAATAAGTAAAACACCATACCTACAAATGGATGACAGAGGAGAACATTAAAAGCTAATGAACAGGGAGGCTTCATGCATTTACTTGTACTACAGTCTGGCACTGACCATATCACCTGCACTTCTCATGCTGAGATCCAGACCTTGGACCATTTTACTCAGCTGCACACCAGAGAAGCCTTTTCACCCTTTTCAGTGAAAATTCTCTTCCTTTTACTTGGACAAATGTTCCTCTCCAATCTATTTCAATATATATTTTTAGAATACTAAAATAGGTCTATAAAAATTTCCATTAAAACTATTTGTACAGAGTATGGCATGTTCCAGCCTCACACTACTGCTTGTAAGAATCCTCATAACTTAACTCAGCTGTAGCACTACTTCTTTTCTCAGGACCAATCTAACAAGAAAGAATCGAATCTTTTCAGTGTTGCTACAACATTCAGGGGAGATTTCTGCACCCATAGGCTTTCTATGCAGCTCTGCCTTCAAGCTGAGTCCTGAAGTAGTAGATCCTGCTTGAGAGCCTGCCTCATTAACCAAGGCAATAACCACAGTTCCATTTCATGATCCTCATTCCTGACCTACTTCCAGGATCACTGCACTGTGCTGTGATTAGACCACTCTGCATTCTCACATTGCCAGCTAATCCTGGGAAAGTCTTCCAGATGCTACCGTATTCTAGAGAAACATATTGCAGAATCCTAATGTATGCAATTTGGTACCTTGCAAAGTTCATGGTTTCTTTCTCCCTCTTCTCAGAATCAGGAGCTCTCAGGGTCCTGCTACAAAGCTGCTGGACTAATGCAGCCAAGCCATAGCCAAGGTAGTGAGGACTCTCATATTAAATGCAAAAACCCAAACCCAAACAAAACAAAACCACATGCAGAACTTTAATTATATACAGCCACATTCAAGTGGCACCATCATCGATCAAACTGGAAACTAAACCTTAAGGGAAAAACTCAAACAAACATGCTTTTCTTTCCACCAGGAGTCAAGATTGTAATACTGTGTATCCAAGTAACAAAAAAAAAGAAGCAAGAAGAGGTCAGGAGGACTTAAACCAGCTGGCCTTCTTTATCAACAAATTGTGTAAGTAATTGCAAAGGAATTTATGTAACAAAGGCTTTTGGAAAAGAAATCTAGAACAAAAAGTAAATTATTATTATTGGTTGAATTTTAGACATCTCAAAGCTTAGCAATCTATTTTGGTTTATTCATGCAGAAAGTAGCATATTTAAGAATTCCTTGGAGATTAAGTTCTCATAGACCCTAATAGAGTAATAGATACTCAGCCATTCTTAGAGGGCTGATGACACTGTCAAGCATACAAACATTTTTACAGTCTGATCTGCCTGTATCTCCTTAAGGTACACCAGGAAATTAAAGCATCTATAAGTTTCACACCAGAGCAAGATGTTTCTAAGGCAGCACAATAAAATGCAGATATTTCAGAACTTACTAGTTCAGCAAAACTCATTCAGGCTACTCAATAGTTATTATAGCATAGGAGAGTCAAGAAGAGCCTTTGCTCAAACTGCAAAGCCAGACATGCTTATCTAATTTTCAGCTTACCATGAGGCAATAGAGATTTTTAAGAAGGAACTTATAGCTAGGCTCTACACATAGACACATTTGTATCGAGGAAAAGTAATTTCAAACTTGGCAGCATGTGCAAGTATATCTGAGGACCACTACTTCCCTGTAATGCTAACAATATGGATAATGCATTCTTCAAAATCAGCAGTAGACTTAAAATGTCCTCCTTTTGGAAAAAGGGCATGTTTCTGGATGTTCACCTTCGCTGCTTTCCACTAGCATCCTAAACCAAGGGATTCCTTTCAATTTGTTTGATTGAGGGTGTATTTACTATCATACCTTCAAAACAGCACTTGCCTTAACTTCAGCCAAATTTTTCAGAGGATGACAATATTTCTGAGACTTTCGCTTGTCTATCAATATTTTGAACACACTGATTTAGCAGAGGATTTTGGAGTTGGAAATTTGCTATTCATTGTACAAGAGAGGAAGATCTCTTAATCAAATCTAATAAAAATTTGCCTGCAGGTCAGTAGAGCCCTGGAAAGGGATTGTCTGCCCACCACGTACACAGCTTCTCTCCATCCATCAGGGTCTAACACAGCAGGTAGTTCAGTCCACTGGCCAAGTCAAAACTCCTTCTAAACATGAAGTCTAAGGGCAGGTACCAGAAGCATGACATCTATCAGTGTGATATCCTGCAGCAGGGGCTGTTCTCCCAGGTTGAGGGAAGTGCCCAATAAGGAGCAACTGCAATCAGCTGTCTAGCAAAGGCTTAGTTGGAGAGGCATCACCAGGCATCAGATTTTTCCCTCAGGATCACTTGTAACATGGTTTCACCTGGCTACTCCTTCAGCCTCTCTTGATCTCTTACAGTTGGCATCTTAACCTCCCCTTTAAAGCTCTTCTAGGAGTGAATGATTCTCTCTCATTCCTGCCTTACACCTTCTTTCAGGAGAAAAGCCTCATGCCTGAATATCCTGGCTCTTCTCTCAACAGCTTCCTTTCTGACCTGTGCAAGACTCATAGACTTCTACCAAGCTTTTTACTAACCACCCTGTTTTCTACCCTACAAATTTTTCTTCAGCCAATAGAAGACCAGGCAGCACAGTCTGATCTGAGCCTGCTGCACACACGAGAGAGTACCAGCCTGGAACTTGCTCTTCTCCTTGGAAGCTTTGGGCCCAAGTCACAGCCAAAAGACCAAAGGGCTCTTGCTGTGCTTGATTGTTTATAAAGACAGCAGTAAAGCTCATAGAGGTACATGTCACCATAAAAACACTGGTTGTACTGAGCAGCATAGCTGCAAGAATAACTCTATCTCCAAACATTTTAGAAGACAGGTAATGTTTTAGCAAGAGATGGTATTTGCAAAGGGTTTCTCCCTTTCAAATGTCTGTTGGGAGCAACACAGTTGCAGCCAATCCGGCCTTGGGAAGAAGAATAGATTAGCTGTGCTCATGAGTCCCAGACTGTCCCAGGAACATGTTTTGCTTGTGTACCGGATTGGCCAAGATGTGAGGAAGGTTCCAGACACGTGGACAGGAACCTTACCAGGACAGATTTCCTTCCTATTGCTTAGCTTTTGCTGCACTTTTGTATAATATTTCCACTCCCCGCTGAGAATGGAAGAAGTCCTGGATGGTTAGAAATTCTGCCCCAGTGAGAATGCTCCAGAACAGCCAGTAGAACCATACCAGAATTAAATCATTGCAGAATTTAACCTACAGAACTTGTGCCTTTCTGCTTACCATAACCCAGGATTTCTAGAGCTAGAGATCACCACTTGGATTGTACAAGAACAAAACCTAACTGACTGCAATTGGTGCTCTGGAAACCCTTTATATTAAGTTGAAGTTGTTCATCTTCTTTATGTTAAATAAAAAGAAATCAGACATAAACAAAAATTATATATTCTCCCCAGATGAAAGGACAAGACCTATCAGGGCAAACAAAGTCATCTCAGGTGGCAAGAACCAGTGCCTCAGAAACACCTGCTCACCAGTGAACTGTAACAGATAACACCATCTTTGCAGGAGTTGCTTGGCTCACCAAGGTGATCAGGATCACCTCATGGCAGTTTAGTCTTCATTTGTTTCTGTTTGAGTAAGTTTCCATAGCATCAACACTTGTGAAGTGTAAGGAAGGCAGCTACTTAAAAAGCCAAGAAATTATATCTACTATGAAAATGTTTATTTTTTAATATTACCAAAACATCAGGAAGCTACATAGCCAAGGCAAGATACTTGTTTTGAACATAGCCTTCAGTTTTATTTTTCAAAGATGTTCTTAATATTATATGAAGACTAGAAGGAGATTTGAAAATAAGGATTTAAAGAAAAGGTACATCTGCAGTGCAGAGAATTAGAGAGGATGAGTTTTAAGAAGAAAATAGCCTGATGTTCAAGAATGCAAAATAGGAGCTGGGACTCTACCAAACACCAGCCTCTTGCCTGAAACATGGTCTCTGCCTATTGTCAATAAAGATCTCTCTCCCAGCTTTCAGACCACATCCTGTATCACTTGTTCCTAATTAATCCCTGAGGGATTTAGATATTTAATACTGCAAGATGAGAAGATGTCTTAGAAGCAAAAAACTAAAGTAAAGGCACCTAGGCTTTAACCAAAGAATTAATCACAAAAGGCCAGACTGCCCCTGTAAGCAGAGCTTAGTGCAGGAGCAAATGGACAGCACCTCCAGATGCATTGGAAATCTCAGTCCAAGCCTGGAAAGAACAGAAGCAGTCCAGGGAGTGCTTTCATTTATGACATTAGCCTAATCTCCTGCAAGGCTACTGTGGGCAGAGGATCAACCAGGCCCACACCTTTCACTATATTACAGAAAAAAAAACCAAGTGGGAAATGGATCCAGGGTCTCCAGGGAGTAAACTGACCTTTATGTTAGATATAGGTATATATCTATTGGCAATTGGCAATTGCTTATAGAAAAGATGCCACAATGGAATGATTTTGCTGGTAGAGCTAGTTCTGCTGGTGAAATTTGCAAAACTGACAGAAAGAGACAACTCCAAGGACTGTGCTGCCCATATTAAAATGTCATAAAAAAGGAAAAGAGCAAATTTACCTCTCTGGAAGGTGTTATTGCCCTGACAACAACTTTACATGTCTGTGGAACAGCTTTAAATATCACAAGTGGGCAAAGCTTCAGTGGGTAATCTAAGTGTGTCCCTGTGGAGAAAGACAGTGCATTTCCATTGTAATACCTGAATTGCCTATGAGCTCTGTTTGGGCTCCATGAGCAGGGCTTGAGAGGATGCAAAGATCCTGCCCTTGTGCTCTGTGTGAGGATGCACTCCCCCTGCCTGGAGCACTGACCTGACAAAAAGTAGCTCCTGCATTCAGGGCAGCTACAGTTTTTGCATTCATAGACACATATTCATAGTCAAGACACAGATGGCATTATTTTCTACTTCTACACATTTAAACAGCATTAGGATGAGGGCTTATCACACCATGGTTTGTCTGAAATTGTCATTTTCTCTAAAACACATATCACAATGCCAAGATTAAAATAAATTTAGCAGCACTTTACCAAGTCAATAGAACAGGGCACTATCTAAGAAAGCTGACCAAAAAGGTTGATAAGATAATAGCAGCATACAGCTTTGGGAATGGTAAATTCGCCTTGTGTTCCCATCCCAAGGGACGACGTGGAACAGCTTATATGTAAGGAAACGGGTATCCACATGTCTTGCTGCTATTATTTTGAGGTCCTTAACTCCACAAGGTGCATCAGAGTATCTTTAACTACAAAGGTAGTCACTGATAATTATAGAACATGAGCAGGTACTGCCTGTTTCTCTTAAGCCCTACAGTGGTCTGGATCTCAGATCAGTTTCCATCAGTCAAGCCAGTGTCAGATGACACTAGATTTACACCACCTGTAGCACAGATCCTCATTTGCCTTGCCAGCTCTAAGAGTCTAATGATACACTCTGAAGTGAGGAACTATTTTAATGGGAACACACAAGTGCAGGAAGTAGTAAAACTTTTCCAAAGTGTCCAGTGGAGCAGAGCTCTCTCTCCTGCCTGTGAACGCTACCAAATAATAATGACCACAGTTCAGTTAATAACTACCATGTGTACCAGGCCACTAAGTCATGCTGCCCAGGACAAAGATACAGGGTATTTCCACAGTGTCAGGCAGCTGCTCCATCTGCTGGATTAAGCCCACAGCTAAAGCAGTTTAGCTCTACCCATGTATCATGAATACAGTCCTCTGTGTCAGTCAGTCTGTGAATCACATCTATGAATAGTTTCAGCAAGCCTTGTGGAGGTCATGAGTACTATGGAGGTCCTAGGGTTTGGTGAGTTGAGTCATTGGAATGTGGAATAAAGAATAAAAATGGCAAGGCCATGGCCAGGTTGGCTGGTGTCCAGTTATTCTCTGTTCAGACAGGCACTTGAAAGATAATTTGTGAAGTAATGTGACCAAAGTCAAACCGTAAATGAAGTTTCTTAAAATATATAAACAAATAAGCATTGATGCTGCTGTTTCTGGGTTTCTAGGGTCCGCAGAATGTCAAGTGACTGATGATGCATACAGAAAGCCTTGCAACAAAGGAGATCAGTATTTGCTGAAACAGAGCACATCATGGAGTTTTGCTTTTGACAGAGCTGAATGCCAGTGTGTTCAGTCTTCCACATGGATAGATCCAGTCAGCTTGGAGAAGAAAAAAATTATGTATCACTTCACACCTTGTGTGGTCATTTTTATCAGGGTGAAATAGAAGGATTCCTTTTTATTTTTTTTTAACATACTTGCTTTGCACAGCTCTAAATAGCTGCACAGAGATGTAAAATAAAGTGATTTAGCCCTAACTGCCATTGAAAATAAAAGCAAAAAAAAGAAAAGCATTGGGAAAAGAGAAATGCCTGTCTTTACAGTGACCATCATTCTTGGGTACGGGGTAGGATATTTCAGATTATATATACAGTGGAGATTTGCTTTCATTTGTTTCTTTTCTTTTCAGGGCAGATCCCATCTCTTCTTATAAAGCCTCAAAAAACTCACAGTGTGATAGAAATGAAGGCCAGGGCAACATAAAGTATGTCAGAGTACAGTGCACCTGATACAGAGACATAAATTCTCTATCAGTTGAGGCAAATTAATTTACAAAAAAGTACTAGGTAGAACACAGCTACAAATGCACAAACCTGTACTAAGGTTGTTAGCCATGTTGCAGTTATGAAAAGATTTCTTGTTGAGGAGGATCTTGTTTTGGGAACCAAGGACCAACACGTTGCTATTTTCTTCCTACCCGTGACAGAGAAATTGTGTGTGACACGGGGTTAGCTGTCATTTCCCCATCTGTGTGATGGTTATTGTAAGTACAATGCCTCTGTCACAGCAAGATCACTTTCACCGAGATGGAAGTTTCAGTATAAACGTTATTCTTAAATGAAATTATTTACAGCACCTGCAAACTAAACTATTGTCTTTATCCACCAGAATACATTTCATACTGTGCGAGATGTCGCTGAAAGGAATTCTCAAAATGTGAAAGAAGAAAGTGTGGCCTTCCTAAAATGCTGTGATATGAATTATTTTTGGATCGTGGATGTCAGTGCAGCTGTTTGATCTTCTGCTTTCCCAGTTTGGTGGGATCTGCTGCGAACAATTTCTGTCCTCATTTACGCTCTTTGGGTGAGAAGCTGTCTTGAAGGGCTAAGGACAGGGGTAGGTCTTTCCTCACAGATTTCTGTTTTGATGATTTGAAAACACAACTGCTCACTAGCCACAGGGGGCCTGTACTGGCTGCCTGCATTTGCATCCTCATTCCTAAACCTTGAATCATGGTGGAAGCAATGAGATTAGCCAAAGGACTGCATGAGGTGACTCATGCAGCATACATACCTGCAGGGATTTACAGCCATGCACCCCTTTCCCTTATAGCTCTTACTCCTGTCCTTCTGCTCCAGTTCTCCCTCCTGTTTTCAATATTCATTGTGTCTGGTCCAAGCAGACCTCAAATGCTAATACCTCTACGTGCAGTCGTGGGTCTCTGGGCTTTCTCACTGATACATGATAATAGACAACTACAAGAATCTCACAGTAGCACAGCCCTTTCTTGGCAAGGAAAACCTCTACCAAAACCTGACTAGCAGAGGATAGTTTGGAGCACTACACAGCCAGGAATACAAGTCAAATCAAAATACTCAGTATTGTGTTAAATATCCTAGCAGATTTTACTTCTACTTCCTCGCAAGGACTGGCAGAGATGTCTAAAAGAAGATATTTGAGAGACAGCTACATCAAAACACAAGAGTGACACATGCACAGAGACTTTTTGATATAAATAGGATGTCATTAAAATTCTTTGTTATACGCAGGGATAAACACACCACTGAAGATTATAAACTTTGCAACATCACCAGTGATATAGAAGGAAAACCCAGGGCATTTCCACTTAAAACACAAGATGCTGACGGTGTTCTGTAGCCAGGGATTGTTTTGTATTTCTTGTGGATTTTATAATTAAAGTAAGACGATAAAGAACTATCCTTTGAGGCTTGCAACCTCCTAATGAGCTTGGTTCTATGGTGAGAATTAGTGAAGCCTGATGCCTTTCTTGAACAAACAGTCTCCCTCTGTGCAATGTGTACACAGCTCAGTGAATTTACTGAGAGTGAACTGGGAGTACATCATACTGCTTCCCAACCTCTATTCTAACTCCTCAGAATCTGATGCCCACCCTGTCACCTGGTAATTTAGGAAGAAGGTAGAGGCCAACAGACTGTTATTAAGGGTATGGTATCTTTTACTCACTGTAGTGAAGTTCATTCTGAAATGGAGATTGTTTAACTGTAAAAAAACCCCAACCAACCAGCAAAAAACCAAAACCAAAAAAGGCCAAAAGCCCTCAAGCCCTTGCAGTATAGAGAGAATGAGGGTGAGCTATCCAGATTCTCTCTTACTCCTTCCCTGACCTAACAGAAATTAATCTTTGTGCCCAATCCTCCACCAAGCTCTCTGTTAAGAGGGCTATCAAAGGTGCCAGATAGCACTAATCTGTGTATCATATATGTCTCACGATCTAATGCCATGTTCATGGTGTTTTGTGCTAGCTGAGGCGACGGCAAGCTCAGCTTTAGGTTCACAGACTGTGCTGTGGAGCCCAAGCTTGAGGTGTGGGAACCAGACTCACATTTTGAGTTCTCCCATATGCAGTGCTGAGTGCAGGGGCAGAATGAGCCTAGGGCAGGCTCAGCTGGAGCCTGGCCTAGGAGCTTGCATCTTGTGTGGGGAGGTTAGGTTGCTCTTTGCAACACTAAGTATATGCTATTTGAGCTATCCTCTCCAAAGATGCTACAAATTGTGTGATCTGTGCTCTCACTACCACTGCCTTTAAAACATTTGTTTACCTTTTCTGCCCATACTCAACAGGATCAGTGAGGACATTTTTCTCTTCCTCACCACTGAGTCAATGCTTTCTTTGAAATACTGTTATCTTTCCAAGGAAACCATACCAGCATGTGTGTAGCACAACTCACATGATCTCAACCAAGGGACAGTGGAGTAGTATAATGCATACCCTGGCTGCTGTTTCTTGGGCTAGGATCTAAAAATCACTAATACTGAATCCATGCCCAGAACAAGTCTGATACAGGTTAGACATGCTCACAAAAACACATTTCTGTCAGAAGGAGCTGATGCACACAATACAGAATTTACACACTTCACAGGATAACTAGATCCAGAAGCATCTTTCCAAGTGGCACAGATAAGCAATAACTGATCTACCAGAGTGTGCTGAAAAATAGGTGTTACATTGATATGTTTTTTAGGAAACCAGAATCAACAGAATATAACCAGCAGTTTATGTCACTTGGATGTAAGCATTTTTGGTCTGGTTTTAGGAAGATCTTTGTGTCTTTCCAATAACAACAAAAGAAATGAAGCTCTGCTGACACACACAGATCTCCTTGCAAAGCAGATCCACGTGTTAAACTCCGAACAGGTGCTGCTGTGCACCTCTTCACCTGATTCACCATGAAATCTCCCAGCTCCAAGGACTGGTTCGCACAAAATAATTCCCACCAGTTCAACTGCAATCAGTTATTAAACTCATTCAGTTAATTCTTCAGAAACTCCTTTGCAGACAGAGTTGTACTCACTTATAACAGTTATGGCTTAGAGCAATTTATCTTTCAGTTGGTGAGTTAATTGTCATATCAATTTAAAACTTGGTTTCAGGTTCATAAACTACCAAGCTAAGACACAATTGGTATCAGCGAAAATACTGTGTTTCCAAGTGATGTTTTTCATAACTGATTACAGTTAATTCAGTTCAACTATTTGCACAAGTCAGCCCAAAAAATCCCCCTGCTCCAGTTACATGGTCTTCGATTTCAAATGTTGAGCAATGCACAAGTGAATGAGCCATCTGTCCCTCTGGTAAACAAAAGGGTAAGGCAGGCAGTACTCAACCCTGTTTTTAAAACAACAGCTCAACATGCAGAAAATGTGTTGAGGAATCCCAGTGGAATGACAGCAGTGAAGAATTTGATGCACAGATTTTCCTTTCAGTCCATCAGGCCACAGCTCCTCAAAGACCCCCAGCTTTATGTACAGAGCATTTACCAAGTGTTTGGTTTCATGTACATATTTTTTCACTGTGTTCATCCCAGTGACTAATTATGGCCTTGTCTGTGTGGTGTAACTACACCCAAGCTTATCTTATAATACACAAGGGAACAGGTTCATGCTCCCAAAAGCTTGGAGCTGGCATTGCCGAAAACAAGTCGAAACAAAGGAAGAAGTTCAGCTAAAAGCACGTGCTCCTGGTATAGTGATCATCCCAAACTAGTTTTCCTCCTTACCAACAACTTCAGATTAATTACCTATAAACCTAATTAAATCAACCAATAGAATTAATTTTAATAAAATTAAATAACATTAATGAAACATGATTTCTTTTCATTTCTAGGATGGGAGAGGAACAGGAAGACAGTCCCTGTGCTCTTACCTGATGGTATTACCAGAGCAAAAATAAGTGGCATTGAATGGCATTGAACCCCTTTGCTTACCTGGCTAGGCCTGTTTAATC
>NW_008664272.1:44949-51062 GCF_000695815.1 Acanthisitta chloris | reverse complement strand
CAGCAGGAAGGAGCCTGGGACTCACTGGCAAACCAGTTTGGGGAGCAGGGTGCCCTCAGGTCAGGCTGGGATGCATGGGATAGACTTGTGCTGCCAGGGTGTCAGAGCGGAGCTTGCTGCTGGCACACCTCAGGTTCCTGCCACTGCACAGCTGCTTGCCAGGATCAGGGCAGGGAGCCAAAGAACTTTTGGAGATATTTTCCTTTATGGCTCTGTTCTTTGCTAACAGAGGGAGAAAGTGAGGATGAGGGTATTGAAGTAGGTTGAGCCAGGACACATAAGTGTTGCAGAGCATTTTGCTGCACCATACAAGGGACAGTCTGCAGTCTTAGGAGGGTCTGATTTCACAAAGAGACAAAGTAACTTCGCAAGAGGTGAATAGCTCCAGTTACATCTTTTCCATCACTACTAAATTGCACCTGCCCCAGGCCAGCGCTGCTATTTGGGATGAAGGTTTCTCTCTTCCTGCTGTCCACTGCCACCTGCTCTTCTTCTCCCTATAAAGGTTTTTAGGTTTTTGATGTACCTTGTGGGTGCTGAACTGGGTTTGACAGCTTCTTGGAGGGAGTCTGCATGCTGCACTTCTGTCATGTTGCAGCTCAGTGACCAGGCGTTAGGTTCTGTATCAATTTCATCACTAGTGGAGGATTTTTTTCCATTTCATAAACAAAAGTTTTAAAAGTCCTGTACTATTTTGGGAGAGCACCAGGTGTCACAGCTATATGCCAAGCTATGTTGAATTCTTCTTTTGTTTCAGCTAGAGTTCTTTTCAGAGTTGAAGTTAGCTTCAGTTTTTCCTGGGCTGACTTTTTTCCTGGGGTTCTCTTTGTACAGTCTATACTGCCCAGGCAGAGAACTCAGCTTCATTGCTGCTGTTTGCCTTCCAGTGTATTAGTACTGCTTGACATGGCAGTTTCATGAGTGCAACTGATGTGAACCCACTTTGTTTATGTTGTTTTTTAGCTGTTAGTGTGCCACTTAGCAGCAGTAAGTGGACTATAAAGTTTAAGTGTAAAAAGATCCTCATTGTCTACCTACACAATGTCAGACTGCATTGCTGAAGTCTGTGTCACTTCTTACTCATCTGATCTCAGGCAGTATCACAGGATGTTAAAGAAATGCCTGCTAAAGCTAAACCTGCTCCTTTCTCAGGCCACCCTCTCCTGCACAGTACTCAGCATCTCCACATAGTCTTGTTTGCTGTAATGCTGAAGGCCTGGTGGATGATCCCATGCTGATCCATACTGGCCATTAAATGGCTTTCAAAAATCAATTCAGATACAAACACAGAGGCTCATCATTTTGCATGCTCACTTGACATGTCTTCAGCAGAAGCATGTGAGATGTCTCAGGGTTGAGGCCAGCTTTGTTTTAGCTTGACAACCATTTATTCTTTCATCTGTGACTCTTGTCAAAGCTTAGTGCTCAGTCACCACAAAGAGCCTCCATGCCCTCTCACCCTCTAATTATACATGGCATTCCCTCTAACATCTAAACCCTCCCATGCTGTTAAGCAAATACTCTGACACCCAGGTCAGCCTTATACAGCATTGCAGAGGCTTCCTACACCCACGCCAAGGTCTACCTGCTTCTCTTCTGCAGCCAAAATCTGCTGGGCAAGGAAGAAGCTAGGTGTCAGATCTCTCTGATGTTAAGACTAGGATAGGAATGGCTCTTTTATGCTAGGACAACGAAGAATTAATACACCAGTGACAGATGAACCCCAGCCTTGCTGTTCTTATCATGCCTTCTGGCCACCCCGAAGACAATACATATGAAAGCTGCCTTTACTAGCCTCACACAGCTGTGCTGGCACGTCTGATGCAGGGATCGTTCTGCTTTCTACCCACTGCACCACAATTCTTTCCTCCTGAAAGAATTGGAGGGATAAGAACAGAAGAGAGAATAATAAATCCTTGAGTGAGGCACTTGCAGGTAAAAAATGAGAAGCTCTTTCAGAAACTTCATGGTGTGATTCACTTTGAGGCAGCACAAAGAGAGAGAGAAAGGGCTATTTTTCCTCCATGTAAATGAGAAGAAATCTTGGGCTTGTGGAAGAATTCCTTGAAAGGATAGGGTGCTCAAAAAACAAGAGGAAAGACATCAAGCAAAGCTAGTGAGACTGTCATTTTCCATTGGAGACATAGAGAACAGTTCTTCCTGAAGCACCAATACAGCATCTGACTAGCTCTGAGCAATTCCTGACCCTGCTCTGCAGCCTAATTCATAAGACTACTGTGATTTACAGGAGGCTTTTCGTTACCTCTTGAACAGAAAAGCAAGAGCCAGCCACTAAATGGTTTGGTATCCTGCAGGTCTGCTTGATAACCTTTTGTTAGTACCAAACAGTACAAATCACCAAGGAAGAAACAGACACCAGAAAACTACTTCCTCAGGCACCAAAATAGAGATGGAATGTGGTAGATACCGATGAAAGGTTACTTCACACTTGGGGCAGCAGGGGTAGAAGATGTAGATAGTGCCATACTGAGCCAGACACACAGGACATAACATAGCACCTTTTCTTACAGCACAACATTTTGAATTGTACCTTCAGGGTAGTGCTCACCACAGCACCCTTTTAGCAGCACAGTGGGATTGTCAAAATGCCATTTCAGGCCCAGTGGGTCTTCATGCAATGGTTAGTTTTTGCCAGGGCCTGACACAGCTGGGGGAAGGTGGCTGTAGGCAATATGATCCACTCTGCAAATCTGTAAAACAGGAGGTGTTTGTTTAGGTAGCTGCCTCCTCAACCAACATAGCTTTGAGACATGATCTCTCATGATCTGGTTTTCAAACAGGCTGCAGGAGAAAATACATCAAATGAAAAATGGGTAGACTTCAGCTGAGGTGGATTTTGTTCGTAAGTCTTTAAAATATTGTAAATGAGTGGCAATCCAAACCCAGAAGGTTTGAAGGGTTTTTCAGTTCAAAAGATCTTGCTTTATTGTCTGTAATAAATAAAGGAATTGAAATAATGTAAACATAAGGAAAACTGCCATCTTAGATGGTTACAGCCTCATGAGCTTGTAGTAGGCTTGATTCTGGATCTATTTTCTTCTAGCAAAGCAGTTGCTGCCTTTAACACAAAGGAGAAAGTATTATTACTCGCCTAAGCTCAGTCTCAGCTGCCACCCAGTGGAATTAGAAATCTCTGCATTATACCAGTGGCACCTACTGCTGCCTCATCACTCCTGGCAACACCATCTTAGTGACTTACAATAAGATTTGATTTGTCTGTAGTATTTACTGCCTATAGATCATGTAGCACTTCAGAAGAGTATCACCATTTCGATTTCTTACAAGAGAAACTGAGGCACAAGGGCCAAGTGATCTTCCCAGTCACACTCCAAGCCAGAAACAAAGTTGGAGATTGACCATGCCTCTTCACAATGGATATCCTAAACATGGTTGGCTGCTGATCCAAAGAAGATCCTGTGTTTTCATGATCTGAAGCATAGAGGGCAGTGCCAAGCAGGGTGAAGAGACAAAAACACAGTGGAGCCTAGGGGTGGGTTTAAGCCTCTGTCTTTTAACCTGTACAGCCAGTTCACTTCTCTTCATGGTCTTCTGTGTTTGCTTACAACTAAAATGAGCAGGCAGTCTGGTTTTAAGAGATGCCTGAAGGGATTTTGCAGCTGTCACCAGTTATTTTTCACTGTAGGAGAGCATGCTCTGGTTACTGCAAGAAAGACCTTGACATATGGTAGGATGTAAAGGGGAGAGACAGAGTTGTCTGCACAGCTGGCAGTGCAATCCCCTGCAATAAGTGGGCAGCCAGAAATCCAGAGGTACCATGAAGAGGAAGTGCTACACTGAGGCAGGCACAGCTCTAACACAAAGAAACTGTCCTTGCATTAGGCTATGACCAACTTATGTGCAATGAGAACATGACATACCTATCAGGTCTTATGAGAGCCCTGATGTCCAACAATCCCTTTTCTGTTCACACACATTTTACATAAGCTTTAAGTCTCTATGAGTCTTTTCAGTGAAAGAAAATTAGGAATAGCTGGAATATTTCTTCCCCATCCTACGCAGGCACATTGCTCTGAGTTGCAGCTCTGTCATAGCAGGGACAAGAGCTGGTAAATGCCATGTACTGGGATGGGTGGAAGGCCCCCAGAAATAGGTATTGGCAGAAAGAGGAGGTATTTATTTCTAGTCAGTGTGTACGCATGTCTACACTTGTGCATACTTACATATATGTTGCTTGAAAGATTACAAACAATGTCATATTTATAAGAGACCCAGATTCTGAAGAAACCTAACCTTCTCTGACCTAAATTACAATGTCAGGATAACATATAAACAAGTCATTTTTCAGAAGAGGAACACCCTGTGCCTTCTGCTGTGCTCCTGAACAGCACCCAACAAAAGACCATAATCAGTGAGATGAACAGAAATTTTCTAGAAGCTTATATCTTCCTTTTTAAATAGCTGGATTTGCAAAGCACATATCCAAAGCCTCTAGATCTAGGTAGCTCATAACAGAGAGAAGTGACCATTGGGATTTCAGGGAAAGCTGCTCAGTAGCCAGCTACTCAGGCTATTCCTGGACAAACGAGAGTCTTAACTTTCAATCCACTTTCCAATTTGCCGTGCCTTTACCCCTTTTAAAAGGAAGGGTGCAGCAGGCACTGAGCAGGAGGTGAATACCTATGTTCAGCTGTTCGTCAAGGTCACCGAAGACCCACTGTGGTTTGACAATATTTTCACTTCCCTACTGAAAGCTCACATCACTGAAAGCCTACTTCAAACCAAGAGCCAACAGTGACCCAGTGGCACAGAGTAATCCCAGACTGCAGTAGCATTATCTCCATTTGATGGCATCATCAAGCAATGGCAAAAATAACCTTTGCTAGATTTACCAAGTGGATACTATTTCAGAAGCATTTTCAAGCTTTGTATCTTAAAGATAAAAAATGACCTACTTAACTTTTCATCATACCTCTGGAAGAAAAGACACTTTCTATTGCTGTGTGAGGGAATTTTAAAATGGTTTCCATTAAAAAAAAAATCCCTGTATGATGTTTGCAGGAGCAACAAGCCTCCCTTGGTATTATCTACTTAGACTCATGCATTGCTGCATCAAAACCACAACTAGTGAAAATCGGTGGCTGACTGGTTAGGGGCCAAATGATGTTGATCAGCAAGATGAAGAGAATGAGCCATGGTCTGAAACCAAGGCAGCCTCAAGCAGACAGATCTAGGCACAGGAAAGTCCAAGCAGGGCAATTCCATGAAAACTCCAAGATTCAACATGGGAGGAAACAACTGTGGGGGGGGGGAAAGAAAGAGAAAATATATTTCTGGGTAAATAGAAACCTTATTTACCAGAATAACGTTGTTATTTATTCTGTCACTCTAGTTGCACAGTAAATTAAATCCAGAGATTGTACTCTGCCAGCCAATCACATCATGATGGATGCCGTGTCCAGGCACACAGGCTGCTAAATTGCTGCCAGCCTTCAATCTGGAGCCATATATGACACATAGCTGGGCTGATGGGCTTATTCTTTGTCTAAACAGGCCTTGACATGCAAGGTACCATCATGCTCTGACTAGACAGCCACAGCAGACTGTATGTATGTAGGGCCATCTGTCTCTCCCTTGGGAATGTGCATCTTTGGGTATCCAATTACACTTCCATCTGTGATTCCTGCCTGAGCCCATGGAATGACCTTTATACAAATCTGTGACCAAAGTGCATTGATATGTTCACATGTATGTTTTAAGCTTTACCCAATAAAATCAATGTAGTCCTGGAATTCCTGCCACATTTGGCCTCTCCATTCTTTGGTAAGAAGAAGAAAGAAAAGCACATTTTTTTTGTCTTGAAAGTGGAAGTGTCAGAGTGATATACCTAGTTATTCCAAGGAAGCACTTTGCAACTGTCCCACAAAGTAAACCACACTTACTTGTTCGACAAGGCACTACCCCCGTGAATGCACGTGCACAGGCTGTCAATGCATGTTAGATAGGGATGCAGAGGGGAGCTGAGGCCAGAGTTAGTCAGCTTCCCTCAGCAAAGCAGGGCCTCCCTGCACTAGTACATTTGCCTGTATGAGAATGTGTTTCACTTGGCCCAAGAAACCCATGCTATCAAGCCT
>NW_008664272.1:15759-44911 GCF_000695815.1 Acanthisitta chloris | reverse complement strand
GCTGCAGCAGCTGCTGTAGCTGTTGTTACAATTTCTTATTCACAAACCAGAACCTCTATTCCCAGGCTGCTGGCCAGGGCACTGGGCTATGTTAATGGAACCCACTTTGAGGGCTTTCCTTGCAGACCCTACATTCTGGTCTGCTCCATACAGCAAAAAGGACACACTACATAGGCCTCAGAGACCCTCCCCATTGCTCTGTCTATCTTCCCATTCACATATGGACCCTGATGAGCTCTTTGGCCTGGTGCTTGTTGAGTGCCCTCCAAACACAACAATTCCAAGCCAAAGAAGTTCAAGGATAATGATCAAAAGGACAGTGGGGTTTAGAAAATTATTTCCTGTAACAGTTAGGAGCCAGTTCAAATAAAGCTACTTGAAGTCTCATGCAATTACAATTCTCCCCAGACTGTTGTTAACCAGAAAATTCAGCTATACACAACTAATACATCCTTATTTTTAGTTCTGTGTCAACCACATTACAATGAAACTATAGATGCAGGTCAAGCTCATTTTAGGAGTTTTTTCTCTACAAATAAACTGTTTTTCCTAAATTATTAGTTACCTTTTCATCATATTCAGACCCTAAATATATGATCTTTTGTTTACAAGCCATAGAAATTAGAAGCTTTTTATTTTCATGACTTTTTTTCCTCTAGAAACATGTTGAGAACAGCAAAAGGCATTGGTGTATGGCTCAGCTCTGTCTCTAACAATAGCTCTATGCATTGATCTTTGAATGAGAGTGGTAGATAATAATGTTAAATACATCAATGAAATGTCCTTCAAGGCAACAAAATGGTTAAATATACTACACACAGAGTAAATATATGTTACTTCTGTCAAACAAGAAGATACTGCAGATATCTCACTTTCTCCTTGGAAATTATCTCACAGAGAACACTCACTCTTCCCCATTGATTAGACAGGGTTTTGAGGTATCTAACTTTGGCCCTCTCCACTGTCTTGTCAGATGTCCAAAATAGGCAGTTTAATATACCCAGCAAGGATCCTGCTTCCTCATAGAGGAGGTATCTATGGATTGAAAGGTGCTTTTCAACTTTGCCTATGTCCAAAAGATCTAACTGGGCTGCTTCAGAGACTACTGCAACAGCAGGAGACCTCATGGTGGACATGTCCAGCTGGGTGCTGGACATAGTCTCTGTAGTTGTGGACATGATACAAGAAGAATTTAATTTTTAGTGGAGCTTGGTTCAAAACACTGTGTGGACAACAGCCTATGACAATTTATCTATCCTTTCTTGCATTGTTAACCTGCCAGCCAGTAGGGAACTGAAAACAAGAACAGCTAAATGGAAGAGGCAGCTGTGAAGAAACATAGAAAATTCAGAAGTGGGTATCAGGAAATGATAGTTTCAGTGTATGTTTGTAATATTTTGCTTAGTGCAAAAGAGTAATTCTGAAGATACAGAAACTATCAGAGTTATTCTTTAGTAACTTGTATTCCAAATGATACACCAGTATCTTGCAGTTATTATGATGTCCTGGCCATAAGGACAGACTGCCTTGTATTAGCTGTAGTACAATATGATGGTTTTAGCCTCCAAGATGTTTAATGTGTCATTAAATTATTGAACGGACAAGCTACTAAAAAAACACTCCCAAAACCACAACAACAAAAAACCCAAACCACAGGAGAAGAGAATTATTTGGTCTTATTATTCTAGTCCTGATCAGTATAAACACACAGTTTCTGTAAGCATTTTCTCATGGCTATAACCTGCCATGACAAATCTGACATGGGCATGGCAGACTTGGGAGTACCCCAGTAATCAACATACAACAAAGTCTCTGACTGAAAAATGTGCACAAAAAATACCCATTTCTGGTAAATCATGGAGAGAATGATGTCACATTTGTGAGAGTGAAACAGTGGGAATGAAAAGGATGGTTTCATTGATTACTTCAATTAATTGCTTTTCCTCTTACAACTCCCACTACGTTCACAGCCTCATAAAGCTATCACAAAGACCAATTCTTTTCATTCTAACAACATTACCAGTTTAAACTAATAAAGAGCCAGCAGACAGCTATTCGAAAGAGGTTTGTTTCTTGATGAAAGGTTACAATATTTCTCTAAAGTCTTCTGCTAAATCCCAGTCTACCAGGATTTATGACAGGCACAAAGCAACAGAAAAACAGCTAGAACTACTGCAGTGATTCACCTGAAGTTTCTAAACAAACTCCAATGCACAGACACAGAGGACAAGCTACTTGTCTTCCTGTGGCACTGAGTGTGATTCACCATTACCTCACTTCCATCAGTGTTCCCACCATTGCCCAGGGTACCTGCACAGTTATGTGATGAGGCAGCAGCAGCAGCAACAGCCAGTAGTGCAAAACGGTGGCCAAGAAAATCACTTCTCTGAAAGCCAATACTCTTACAGAAGCCCAAAACTCTCATAAACAAATGAGATTGGATCAGCCCATGAATTTTGATTTGGGGCAATCATGCACTGAAATACCACTTATCCTCTGCACTAAGGACTATAGAAAGGATAGAGAATCTACTGATAGTAGTTGGTTCAAGCCTTGGCGTCTTGTAGATCATTCCCTGAGGCAAGCTATTTTACAGATTTCTTAAGTCTATGAACATATGTTTGTGGCTCTCAACTCAGCTAGGAGAACTTCAAGTAAATACAGGCAAACTCCTCTGTGAAGTGCCTTAGTGCATACTGCTGCCACTTCATATGAGAGCACAAACACTGTCAACAAAAGCAATACCTCTGAGAAATTCCATTTAAGTCCATGCCTTGATATGCCTCATATTTGAAATAACGTGTTAAGTTTATTGGTTAAGTCTTCTGCTCCCTTCCACAGGGATGAATGTAAAGCAAGAAGCAACCAAGAAATGTAATGGTTGGGACAGAGTTAATAAATTAACTGATTTTCATTCTGGCCCAGTAATGAGATCCAAATTTTCAAAATCTTCCTTAAAAGTGTAAAGCTTCTTCAGCATATGGAAATGCTGGTGAATATTCAAATGTACATTTACATCTATATATACAAATATGTATGTATGCCTGTGTACATTTATTTAACTCAAATATTTACATCTGACTCTAAGAATAATTTAATTCCTTCAATCATACTAGAAAAGGGCAATCTGAACCACAAATTTTCCCTAGTAACAGCACTACACTGATAAGAATGACATGGTGGACTCTTTCCAGATTGCCATATTGTAATTGCTAGGGTATAATTGCAAACAAGAACAATGTGTAATCACAATATTGAATATAGAAACTAAAATGTTTAAAACAATATTTCTTGAACAGCTGAGATAATGTATTGGCTAGGAAGTAATTCAGTATCACAAGAATCATTTCTTAGGACAAGGAAAATAATGTGACAGTTATAATAAAAATAAGAAAATAGAACTCAAGAAATTAACCCATAAGTTAATGTTCTGCCTGGGCTCAGTTTGTACCTCTTCAGCTGGAAGTACAGAAGACACAGAATACAAATACAGCTGCAGTGAGTAGGATGAGTCTCTCGCCATGCAACAGCTACCCCCTTAGTCAAGGGCATCAGAGAAGTGAGTGTACTGGGGACAGGTTGGGTCCAAGGGCAGTGGGAGGGTATGCAGTGCAGGAGAGGTCCCAGGCACACACACAGGTTGTAACATGCTCCTTCAGCACTCAGTGGAGATACCTCTACTGACTTTTTTTAACAGAGCTGCTTGGGATGCTACAATACACCACCCCACTCCACAGGAACCATGTCTGTTTCTAAGTCTCATTCCATTTTGGCAGTATATAAGTGCATGTTTGAAGTAATTAAGATCTAAGCAGAAAAGCAAAGAATAGAGTCATCAGAAACCACTGAGATCATAAAAACCAGTTCCCTGCAATCACAGGCCACAGATGGATTTGGATCATCTCCACTTGCCTCAGTCCACAGACCTCCCCCTGAAGTCCTAAACTGTCACCCCAGGTGAAAACAGAGCTTTCCTTTTTAGATGGTAGCTGCTATCTTTCTCTCCCAGCTAAAAGTTTTTGCTATGCCCAAAGCACATCTAACAACCTTGGGGAAGGTGAACAGAGTCTCTTTGGGGATGCTCATAACATATGAACACAAAACCCAAAAGGACACAGAAGGATTAAATTCCCACAGCACCTTACTAACCCAAATGTGGCAGCACACCACAACTTTCTTGGAGGCAGTAATCCATCTGTGTATTTGAGCATGTACTTCGGCCAGGATGAGGAGTTTTAGGGTAGACGAGAGTGTGAGATTGTTGTTAGCACTACACCAGGAAAAGGGTGGACTCCAGTGTATTGTCACAGCATGGGCACAGAAACAAAGTTGGGGGACAAGCTAGAACAGGGAATACAGCTACTGAACAAATGAACGTTTGAATGAAGGAAATGATGGCAGGATTTAGTTTATATTTCTTTAATAAGCTACTGTTCTGAAAAGAGATGTGTCAAATTTTGGAAGTGAGATCACAGATCAGATTTGGAATTCCTCACTCTCACAAATGACCAAAGAGTGACCATTTACAGGAACAGCTTTATGTTTTTCCTACCAAGCACCCCTAGTAGGCTCAAAGACCTCCAGCCTAAGAAATGCAGATTGTAATTTTCTTATTTAGTAGATTTTAATAAAAGGCTCTGTCTGGAGTGAGTGTGGAAGGCATTAATATTTATGCTCTACTGAAAGAGGGCTGCTTGTCACTTAGTGCCATTCACCTACTGAAGACCTTAATCTCTCTAGTCACTACTGCTCATATTTCTTTCCTTTAAATTTAACTGCCTTTCTTACTGTGACCTATTTTCTAGAGAACATATACTCAGCTAATGCTGGTAGATCAAATCAAAACTGTAGCTATGCTTCCTTTGAACAGAGGTATGTCCTTTGCATTTGAAATAGAACACATCAGGTTTTTTTCTGGCATTTATACCTGAATGGAAACACTAGGTCTGATGGGATGTCTAGCTTAAACTGAGAATCAGATATCTTTATTACCAAAAGTGGTTTTGGATTACAGCAACAAAAGCTCATTATTTTCATCAAAATAGGCTGGAATACCTCCACAAGTAATTCAATTGCTATCTCTTACACAATAGCCACATGTTCCACAATACCCAAGAAAAAGAAGATGACAATAGCTCTCCTGATCTGATTTTTGATACCTTTGTTCATCTGCTCTACCTCTGTGAGTTTGCTTGCTGCTTCTGAAGCCCCTCCAAATGTATTAACTGATAAAACTGAAGCCAGAGGGAGGAAACATCTTTGTGATTCCTCCTGCAATCAGCTCAGCACAAGACATGCCCAGCTCTGCTTCAGCACCTGGTTTCATTCAGCTCAGAGTCTTTCTACCCTTTAACACACTGCAAAAGAGTATTTACATTCATTGCCCAGCCTGCACAACACGTATTCATCTCAGAGCATATCCTGGGATGACCAGGAGTCCTTTTCACCAGGCAATCCCAGCAGAGCACTGTGAGGTGAGGACCATATACTGTGCAGAATAGCTGCTAAACACCCACATGGAAGCTGCAGGAGCCCAGCAGGTGCCAACCATCCTGCACAGGGACAAGGTGCTACTGACTCGAGCAGAGTGGGCAGCCTGAGCCACAGCAGTGGAAGGATCCTGGAACCAGATTGCAGCAGGGTAAGGCAACAGCACGTCCACTTGCTGGCGTCCAGCAGGAGCTAGGATCTTTCTTCCCACTGAGGACAGCTTCTCCCAAGAAACACCATCTTACCTCTCAGCTATGACTTGGAGCTTGTCTTCATTTCACTGGCTCCAGGTTAAGTGGTCTAAGTCATACCCCCATGGGGATCCCCTAACTTCCAAAATACCTGCATTCTCCCCAGATCCCATGACAGGGAGGCTGTGCATTAGAAAGGGAGATCCAGGATGGGTTTTGGGAGGTGAGTGGGGGCAAATTTTTGTTTGGTGAAGTCAAACCTTTGTATCTCTCACTGTTGAGCTGCATCCTTGGCCACATGTTGCGACATGGATGGTGCTGATCCTTAATGGCCTTATCAGAGCAGTTTTACTCATTATCTAATAACTGCTCCTTGAGACTTTAGAAGGCTTGTCTCTACTACTTCCCCTAAAGACTGGGGCTTTTTTTTATGGGTTTATGCACACTGAACTCTCAATCCCTAAATATTTGGATTTATTTTAAAAATACCTCTTATTCTTTCCACACTAAAGGGCACTGCTGATAGCCTGTGAACTGCACACATTAGAAGACAAAGATATTACATAGACAAAGAAATCAGAATAAACCTAACGACCAAAAAAGGCTCGATTAAAATCTTTTGTCATGGGCTAAGAGTCCCATCTGAAGCTCTTCTCACATTAATGGACATCTTTACACTTGCTGCACTAAGAGCTGGACCACGATCTTGGCTTTTATCCAAGAGCCCTTGCACTGAAAACTGCACAGAACATTTTATCTGATGCAACTGGAAAAAGGCTGAATTGACCCTGCAAAGACTTGTACCTAAACCTCAGAGGAGAAAGCTGGGCACATTAATGGAATAAGAGCAGCCATGCATTCATGTTCTCTTTCTATCAGCTCTATAAGTTCTACAGGTTATTCCATACACCTGTATTTGCTTTTGGAACTGCAATTTTAAAAATGTTTCAATTGGAAAGAAAAGGAAATTGTGGGGGGTTTTATGGGACTTTGGCTCTTAATTGGGACAATTGTCAGCTTGCACACAAGTATATAAAAATTTGATTGTTTTACAAAAATTTCTGTAAAAAGGCCATTTAAAACATTTTTCAATTTTTTTTTCTCTGCCAGAGGAAAAAGTCAGATCTTTTGTACAAGACCAACTGGAAAAGGTGCAGTTCCTTCTTGTTTGTACAAAGCAGAATTCAGCATTATGCTCAAAATCACAACTCTACATGCTCTAGTACCAATTTTCCATTGATTTCCTGGATATTGGATGCATCTTAAAAAACTGTTTTCTGTAAAATGAAAATAGGGAGGTTTTTCCTCTTTCCACATATTCTCCAGTGCAGACCAGACCACAGTCTGACAGCCTTGAAGAATTGGATGCAGTAGGTTTCTCATACAGCTGCAGACATTCATTGCAATCTTGATCTTCTAATGCTTCAGTGACCACCTTTCAAATTAATTATAAGGATCATCATACTTAAAAAGTAATGATAAGAAGGAATGACAAATGAAAGAATGAAAAGAACAAAAACCCATCCTTACTATGTTCTGCACATTTATCTTTAGTAAACCAGAAGATCTTCTAACAATAGGGAATGAATGTCCTGTGTCATGGGGAACTTGGAGTGCAGCTTGTTAGTGAGAAGCTCAAGTACTGCAGGTTCATTTGGGTGGACACACTTGAGAGGAGAGAACTTTGATTCTGGAATAGTGACTACGTTTTCAAGTGCAGTACTTCTCCAGAATAGCCATCTGTGTTTCAGGGGAGGGAGCAAGCCAGAACGAAGAATGGAAAGCCAAAGGAATCCCATCATATTACCCTACGGATAGTCAAACTCACTATAGCAGAATTAGCACACTTAAGCCAGTTGACAGTTCCAGTGCAGCCAGGCCTGTGTAGCAGTTTAAAAAGGTAGCCACTGTAACTGCTGAAGTGAAATGCTTCTCTGTCTCTAAACTGCTTTTAGAAAAGCAGATGTGAGCTCCACAGTCACTTAGCCGTTACTGGAAAGTCTACCCTGCTTATATTAATTAAAAGGAGAATAACACTCATTACAGATCCTAATTAGTACTAGATTCAGCAGGGGGTTCTGTATCATATATGTGTGATGTTTATTGAGCATGTGGCAGATGTTAGTCATCTCATTTAACACACAGCTGGCAGAACTTCCTCTCACTATAGAGCATGATGGTGAAGAAGAAACAACCACAAATCCTGCTTGGATATAAACTGTCTTCTGCAGAGCATTTCTGGGTTTCTAGCTGACCTGCTTGCCTTTTATTTTTTTTCCCCTCTATCACTGATTCCTAGAGGTTCACCTTGATTTTTGTGGAGCTAGAACCACCCCACATTTTTCCAGGGCTGCTGTGTGTCTATCAACAATGAAGGCAAAGCTGTAAGAGGCTATTTTCATTAAGCAAACCGGATAAAACCCCACAGAGTCAGTAAATACTGACAGACACACACACACAATTACACTGCATATCTCAAAGCAGTCCAAATTCTCTCCAAATTTGGTTTGACTAGAGCTGTGTCCTAATTCTAAGTGAGCACCACAGACATCTCTGTCAGGTGATTAAGAACAGCAGTAAATATCTGTCATAAATTCTCCCCATCAAAGGGCTGCTGTCTTGTCAGGAGAACCTCATAGCTGGCAGGTGGCTGTTGTGGTGGCCAAGCATCAGCAGCAAGTTGTGCCTGACTGAAACCCATCCATCACAGCACGAAGTTCCTTAACTCTTCAGCACTGGCAGCATTACAAGAGCACTCTATTAAATATGAATATCTTACGGTGTTAAGCTGCCACCCTCTATAAATAGCAAGGCATTCATTTTAATCATTTTCTTGGAATATGGGAGTCTGGAAATGTTGTGCTTTGGGATTTGAATATTTATTGCCATTTGCAATGTTCTACTGCTCAGTAAGCTCCCCTAAGTGGTTAGCTGCTTCTTCCATCAAAAACTCATTTTGTTTTTCTCAGGTATTGCAGAGCTGTACTGTACTGTAGAAGCTGCAAACAAAAAGACATCAGCAACTTGGGCTTTATAAGAAAACTTCATTTTAAAAATGGGGTGGATTTTTGTGTCTATTTAGGCAAAAGGTTCATATTTTTACTGTAGTTAAATGAAGGATTTATAACAATTAATAAAAATAAAACAAACCATCATAAGTCCTTTGCTACTCTTGTCTGGAACATCAGTTAGTCTCCTGAGTGTTTTTATCAGCATCCATGAGATGCAGTTGCACTCACCTTGAAAATAGTGTTCATGCTTGCTCAGATTAGCAGTTCTGTGCTAAAGTGCTGAAGAACTACTGGATGAAGAGAAGCCACCAAGTTTAACTTCTAATGTAGGATTTTGCTTCCTTTATTGCTCTTTCTTTCCCTTTTCACTACAGTCAAGACTTGCAAGAGAGCATTAACTAAAGTCACCTGATTGGCAATTACCACTCCAGAATAAAAGGTGTTTTTTGAAGGTGGCTTCATTTTCCCCTATCTCCTCTCATTAGTCTACAAATGTGTGCAGAGGCTATGTACTGACCTTTTCAGAAAGACATGCTAACTCACCCTCTGCATTTGTGGTGAAGGCTTCCTCAAATTTTGAGGCAGAGACAGTGGGTTCCTCAGTGACAGTCATGGGACCAAGGCTTGCTTCAAGTTTACACCAAACTCTGAGTTTCAATACAGCTTCTTCATAAGAAGATTTGTGTGCATGCCCTGCACCCCGTGGATGTATCCAGCACTATTCCTGGGTTCAACAAACTGAGTGTTCTACAGAGCTGGTCAGAGCCACAAGTACTTGCTAACACTACCAAGGAGTACAAAGACAAGGAGAGAACCATTGTATCTCTCCCAAAATTCTGGCCTTTTCCTCCATTTTATTGGGAGGAAAGAGCAAAATAGAAGTGTACAGCTCTGAATAAGAGAGAGAAAGCCCTTTTCTTTCTTACACAAGAAAATTGCACAACTTGGTTTAGTAGCATATTTTGCAACATAGCCTGTTTCCTGCCCTTTAATACTCAAAGACCACAAAAATCAAAGTGCTTTCAGCAAACTATAAAGACCTAATGGTAAAGAGAGCACTACATTTCACAGTAAGATGAGGGGGTTAAGAATAACATCTATTTTCCCAGTTTCATACTGGCTTTTACCTAGGGCAGAATGGCCATTATGGATACAAAGCACATTTCCCCTGTCCCAGATGCACTGGGTTTTGTATTTGCTCTCTGCAGATTTCCCACTCCAAGAGCAGCCGTGTCCTTGTAACCATGGAAACTACTCACAGCAAATTCCCTCAAAACACAAAAGCAGAAGGATGGAAAGGAATAAACATTTTAAGAAGGTTGTACACAAAGAGAAAGACAGCATCTTCATAGTTGCAAGACAGGAGAAAACCACAGTATCTTCATGCTGGAGGGTTAACTGTCAGGCTGCTTACCTTCCTCGCTGGACAGTAAGCATTAGACAAAGCCCTGTGCTTTATCTTTAGCATCACAGTTGCACTCTGTGAAGACTTGCACACATGCAGTTTCAAAGGTTTTCTGAGGATTTGGTGGATAAAAGGGCACAATACTGAATTTTCATGGCAGTAGATTACAACCTTGCATCATGCCCAGGACAGAAGAACTATGAATTAAAAAAGTAACATAGATTTTTGTCTTCAAAAGTCAAAAATAAAGGTATGCTCCTGAGTAAAATCATAACAAAGGTAGAGTTATATCCAAGCAGACCTTGGGCCACCTAGTTCAGTTTTCTGCCTTCAACAGTGCCTGTAAATGAGGTGAAAAACAAGTACCACTTGGCAGGCACTTTCACTCTAATACTCTCCCCAGCCTCAGGGGACTCCCTGAGCCTGTTGTGGTTTATCTAGATAATAAAGCCCAAAGAAACTCTATTCCAAACACTTTTCCAGGCTCCTTTCCAAACCACCCTTTGGCAGGCAGCACAACAAGCCTCATTCACTCCACATGAACAACCACCTCCCATCTACCTTCTTCACGGGCCCCTGTTCTCATGTGAGAAGAAATAACAAATAATCAATCTCTATTCACCCCCCTTCCATTACACCCAGGATTTTGTAGATCTCTATCATATCATCCATCCATCCTTGGAAAAGGACAATGTAAAGTTCAGCCTCCTTAAATATTCATTGTAAGAGATCATCTCATACCTTTGCTCACACACATTACCTTCTTTCAGGCTTTCTCCTGCTGTAATATATCTTGAGATGAGAGGACTAGAACTGCATGGAGGGGGTGAACCTTGGAAACAGCAGTGGATTTTTTTATCTCTGTTCTCTTTCCACAAAATAATAGTATTTCATCTTTTATTCCACTGCTATTGAGCACTAAGCTGATGGTTTCATAGAATTACTATAAACCCAGAGTTTCACTCTTACATAACAATAACAAAGTTTTAGCTCAGGATTACTTTTACCCAGAAGTTATTTTTACCTGCACTGAATTTCATCTGTTATCTTACTATCCATCTCTCAAATTCAGCAGATCATTCTTCGGTCTACCCTTGAGCTCCTCCAGAGCAGCTCCTCCAGAGCACTTGAGTGATTAGTTTGATCCCTGGCAATCGCTTAATTATCATTTTGTTTATTTGTACCTCAACTTGTTCCATAATTACTTCAAATTTTAGGCTGATCATTTGCTGAATCACTGCAAAAAAGGATGGCATAGGGAACCTCCCTGGCTTCTTCTACAGTAAGCAGACACAAATAATTATCATCTCTGCAGCAGTCTTATCCACATGGCTAACAGATGGCCCCACCAACCTTCTGGTGAACTGGTTTTTTTTTTGGTGTTAGGCTCTGCAGCCTCTCCTTCACCTCCCAGGGCCCTGATAGCCATTGCTCAAGGCCAGCTCTGATACAGTGCAGCTGTATGACCTTGGACCTGACTGCTGGGAACAGAGCTGGGACAAGCCTTGCTGGGAGCCTCTGCTCCTTCCAGTGTATTAAGCTCCAGCCCTTGCTCTTGGTCCCTGCCCAAGCTATGCTGTAGGTGGCCCTGTGTCCACCCTTGCTCCTCACAAACCCAAACCCTGACCCAATAACTTAACCTCCCTGCCTTGGACCTCCTTGTCACAATGGACTCTGGCAAACTGGATTCCTGGGTCCCCTGGTCACCACCACCCTACCCACTCTGCTCTCTCTGGCTGTGACCCATCGTGAGGGCACTGTCCTACCTACCTTACTTCACATTCACTTCTGACTTCCTTTCCCCTGTGGAGCAACCCCAGACCCATTGCTGCCTGGCAGACAACTGGAAGGAGGACCAAATCCTTTTCCTGTCTGATTCTCATATTTGTATTATATTATCATAATAAATTTAAAACTCATGATGACTAAACCTGAGGAATGGTTTTGGAGAGAGATGTGGAGAGGAGGAAAAAAAGGGACCTCCAGTTTTACTGGTGTTAGTGGAGGAGGCTCAGCAGGGGCATACACCACACACATTCCCTGTGCACGACCTTGATCTGGTTGTTTAACTGTTCCCTGTCAGTTTCTCCTGCTCTAAAAAGGGATTAAACTTTTCTCCTGAATACAAAAGAATGCTCCTTCCTTCCTCCCTCCCTGTAACAAATGTCAACAGCAACAGCCCTGACGAGCTGGGAAAACTTGGAAGTTTGCCATCAACTTTAGCAAGTCAAGAAACAGGCTTCATTTACAAAGCAGGGACAAGATGAGCTTTTCTGTAGAAAATCTTCTACAGGAAAGATTATAGTCCTCTTCTGTGTTCGGCATGTATAAACACACTGGCACATGATGTTGGGCATCAGATATCATTCCTAAGCCTTGTAAAGATACACTTAGAAACTTGCTGAAAACAGTTTTTCATTCTGAAACGCCAAATATTTCGTAGTGAATATAATACATGAAACGGATTGTGTCACTATAGATACCTCGTAGCCTCAGCTAGCAGGTTTTCCTTTTTAAAAATCTGGCAACAATTTTATTATGCCAAGCTTCAAAGGAGATGGCATGCAGTCTTCCACTCTTCCCTCCCACAGTACCAACTATCAAATAGCCTTCAAAAAGAATGTTAATGCAGTTTTGATAAATGTGTGTTGAGGTACACATAGAAGCACAAAAAGTTAGAAATAAATCTGAGCTCTATAGTCATGTTTCAGCAAGCTGTAATTGAACTTTTGCAAGGGGAGCAGAAGCAGGGAGAGCACTTTGGAAAGATGGGTTATCCAAACACCAGGTTTTATTGGCATAAACCCCACCTGTGATGTTAAAATACCTTGTCCTTTTTCCTTATTCTATTTAAGAAAACTAATGCAGTTTTACAACGCTCTGCATTTTAAATGTTGTTTTCCCCCCTTCTCTCCTTCCTCACTCTGTTGGTGCACCTTTCTTAGAGGTAAAGTGACAAGAGAGGACCAGAGAGAAAAACAGGGATACAAACATCAGGGGGAAAACAGTGAAAAATTAGACTATGTCTTCTTATAATGAAACTGTTCAGGGTGAAAATTGCCTTAAGAAAAGCCTTACCATAATGTCATGCATAGAAATATATGGAAAACCAGGCCTGGAGGCTGAAACAATCATCTGTGAGCTATTTTGTTTCAAACTGATATTGTTGATAATGATTTTAGGAACATAGTAAAGCTTATGAAGGAAGTCTGTACCTAAAAATTTCACCTTTTCTCCCTCCCATTCATATCAGTTGCACTTCATAAAACATAACTCCCTACAACTTTTGCCTCTTGAGAAAAAGCTGGCATACCAACATTCATGTCATTAATGTTTAGCTCAGCTGACTGAAATATTTATCTTAAATCAGATTCCAGTGTCATCTGTAAGATTAAGCAGCACTGGCATTAACAGGGTAACATGAAAACAAGCATGGTAGTTTTCTCACTTTCATCTTTTAACATTAATCCTGCATTTGAGTGTCCTGACTTGGCTACTGAACAGGGAATTTCATTCAGCATTTACCCAGAATATGGGAAAGGTTATTGATAATTACAATGGATCACAAGAGTTTCCTCAACTCTGCAGATTGAATAGAATAAGGATTGGAGTCCTAGTGCATAAGGCTCCCAGAAAGGGCTTAATATTTGCTACATAAACCTAGGCAACAGGTCACAGTCAAAGAAAGAGGCCCTAAGGAATCAGCACTTTTCATTGCACGTCATATCCTTTCTCCCAGGTCCTTGCCATTCAACAGGTCTAAATTGTTGTGCTGGATCTAAAGAGAGAGTGAAACAAGTCTTACCTTAAATCTCCAGGGTGGTACATGAAAGGTAGTGCAGCTACACTGGGTGACTGAGTAGCAGATACTGCTACAAGCCTTGTGCTGACACTAATTTAGAAGTGATTTATTTGGGACCAGCTTGGGATCTAAATGCCATGAAGGACTGTGCAGAGCAGAGACATCTTGAGCCCTGATCCAAGCAGAAATCCAATTTCACCACTTTTTGAAGTGCGACAACAGCCAGGTGGGAAGCTGCCTTTCCCACCTGGGGAAATCATTCCTATGCTCTAGAAACCTCACTGCAGGTTTTAATTGCTCAGAGTAACACTTCTTCCAAATGTGTGCCATGTACATCTCCTTTGACAAAGAATTTGGCATTCACAAGTGCTATAGGTGTCTGTGTTTCTAATCTGTAACTGTGGCCTCTGCTGCAGCCGTAAGTTGTGGGCAGCTATTTTTAGCACAGCAGCCTGGAGTCCCATTTGATGTGCGTTTTGTTGGAGGCTGCTTAACCGACCGGAATGATAACAGCACCACACACAGGGAGCATGATTTCCCTCTTCAGGCTGATTAAATGTGCTAGGGGAGGTTCCCGAGTGAGAGCATCTAACTGCATATAAAATATGAAAGATATCCATCTTCCTTCGCAGCTATTAATGGATATCCATTTAGATGCCTAATAAACTTGCATATTAAATTCTAATAGCATCCTGCTTCCCTCATTAACCTGAAGCACCCTATTGGTGAAAAAGCCTATTCTTCTAGGAGGCATTACAGCACCTGATACTCCCTGATCAGGCTAAACCCCTGAATCTGGATCTGCAATCTCAGAGCTGCCTAAAGTGGTAATTTCATCTTTTCTATTTATCATGGCCATGCAACCGGTCTACAATTCTCTTCTGACTCACTGAGCTATATAATTCTCTGCCCTGTTGCTTGCTTCATAAAAACCCTGTCTGGCACTCCAGCTCTATGGAAAATAATGTCTGTTTTCCATGTAAATGCCTCAGACTTCTCAAGCCTAAGTCCTGTAGGTTCATTACATAATGCCATAGTACCTATTACTGTATCCCTAGACTGCCATTCTCGCTCCTGTTTCGCTCAATCTCCTTACACCCATTAGCATCCAGCTTTTTCTCCCCTCAGTCGTACATCTAATCACCCATCCTCCACAGCTGGCTTGCCACCTTCATCATTTCTCAGGTTGTTAAGCACAAAGACGACAAATTTAATCATGAGTCTCCTCACAGCCCAGAAACTGCATTTCTGCACGTTTCAGTGCAGCTGGTTAAATGCCCCTGGTGTCTTCTCAACTTGAGGAGTGAGACTCCCAGCCCTCTTAACCTGTTCATAACCAAACCACAGGATATTATGATGTTTTTCTATCTGCACTTCAGTGGTGATTAAGCAAAAAGGAGATCAAAAGTGTTTTAAGAAATGTATTGCTTGCACATTCAATATGACCAGCACCAGCAATTGTGCAGACTGTAGTGATGTCACACCTATCAAAACCCTAAACTTTATGGACCTCCTGCCAGGGAACACCTCCACCCTTCCTCTGGCAATGATTGTATTTACTGCCTGGAGCCACAAGGTATATGACTAATAGAGGTTGTAATTTGTGATTACTATAATGTCAGTTTATTTGCTGGATTGAATATTTACTAACTCTACAGAGAGATGGTGCCAATAATCCATTTCAAGTGAACTATGCATTGATAAAATTTCTACCAATACATGCTGGAGTCAGAAGATAAACACAAGTAAATCTCCCAGTCATCAAAGCCTGTAAATTGATTATTTCTGGAAGCTACATGTGAATAGATGTTGTCATTTTATTCTAAAACCCCAGGCATCATTAATTTATCATAGATATCAATGTCACATCACTGTTTTCTAGCAGCTGAGCCATCAAGCAGCTATATTCTCCAGAACAAGCTAACTATACTATTAACTCACATGTTGTACAAAGAATATATTCCCAGGCACATAGTCTCTGTGGACATCTCTGGGAAGTGCTTCACCATAACAGGAAAAATTATGTTCATATCAGGAAATGCCTGTAAAGATGAGGTTTATCACAATAAGTGAAACAGGGCAACTCACTGTGAACGAAGCAGGGTGGTGACGACAGCTCCCATCAGTCACCCGGTGAGCATCAGGCACCACAAACACCACAGCAGCCCAGGAAATCCCCATAATAACTAGGGGCAGCCACTCTTGTACTCCATCTTGGGAATGCTAAAGGCCCCAGACTGAGCTGAAGCAGAGCCCCTGGTGGGATGGTGTGGGTGAGTTCCCAGGTGAGACGGGTGCTCAGGGCAATACAAGCCTGTGAGTGGCTTCATGTGTGAGCCTTCATGGCCCTCACCTGCATTTTCAGTCCTACACATATGGATGTGAGGCATGCAGTGTAAGGTGCATGGGACACTAATTGAAACAGAAGCTAAACCCTTTACAGGAAGTGTGCAGTGCTTTGGAGAGGCAATCACAATAAATTTTGTCACTGCAAAATGTCTGTTTCCAAAACGTTTGGCACATTCACTTAATACAAAGGCACCTGATCAAACACAGACATGTCCTCCTTCCACAAAACCAACTAAGGCTAAAAACATTCCTTGCAGGAGGAGGGGCAAGGAACAGCATGATTCAGCACTCAGACACTGCCAGTACAAGAGCACACACACTCACCCTCACTTGACAAAGATGAACTATTGCAGCTTCAAGATTGCAACTATCCTTGGAGATCTCTGTTTGCATTACAATCCTTCCCTTATTTCTCCATGTCTTTCCTTCCAAGCCATCCCTGTGCCTCCTGCCCCCCTTCCACATACACCCACTGCTTGTTTTTCTCTGTGAAGGTCACTTCAAGATGTCTGGATGCAGCACGTGGTACCACTGTGCTAAACCGCTGAAGCCAGCTCCTGTGAGACAAAAGGCAACTTGGCAAAATTCAGGAAATTTCTCTTTTGAAAAGAGCATATGTTCATTCAGAAAGTCATGGGGTCCGTTCAACTTAATTTTAACAGCTACAAGGGAAAATAATGGACAATGGTTGTTTTGCTGGTGGTGGTGCTGATGTTGGGTTTTTTCCACTTTATATAACAAAGTTGGCTTCTGGTACATGTAATTATTTCTATTTCCAGCCTGCCCGGTACAAGGTGATACAGCTAAACAAGATTACTCGCAGATGGTTTCCAAACTAAACTACAATGCTAAAGGAAGCTAACTTACTAATGGAAATTATTAAAGCTGCTTGAAGCCCCCCAGACTGCTGAAGGGATTTTAAGGTTGCTGCACAGAGAGTTGTAGAGAGGGCCAGTGCCTCCAAGGAGAGTCCCCTGTGAGATGCCAGGGGAGCTAAAAGAGGCTCAGTGGCTCACAGACCCTATAAACACACATACTGCAACGGTGGCCAAGGATTGATTTTTGCCTGGTTGTGGCAGAAATGGCTGTACCAGAGGGACATGCAAGGTCTTACACGGAACATCAACAAATGCTGGAAAAGATTTTAGTGAAGAATCTTCTATTTTTTGAAGTTCACTTGAAATAACATACACACAGCTGATTCCGGGATGCTTTTAATCAAGATTCAGTGTTCAAATTTGAGTTTTCCTCTTGTCAGTATATCAGCCGTTATTTCTATCTAAAAGTTTCTGAAAATTGTTTAGAATTTGAGGACTAAGAGACGAGTGTTGAAGGCATCTCTTCAGCTCAGGCTAGGACTGGAGTCTAAACCAGTACTTTCTGGCAGCAGTGGGTCATCGTGCAACTGAAAGATGATCTGAAACCAGCCAGTTCTTCAGTTCAGACATGCAGGTAGCCTCACAAGACAATAGAAAATTAATTTCACTGCTCTGCAAAGTTAGACAAGGCATCTTTAGGCAGAATAAGGAGCTTTTCTCTAAATCCTTACCTGAGCAGGTTCCCTTAATAGCAGCCTTTCAAATCAAGAATGACAACCTAAACCTTGGTAGCAACTCCTGTCCTATGGTGCAAGCCATCTGCATGCTAGATGTCCTGCCAGAACAAAACCTGAGCACTGCAAAATTCTGTCTCAGCCACCTCTTGGTGTCCTATCTCCCCTCCTGTGATACCAAAGCTGAAGATGCTCTTTCTCTCAACAGAACATGTTGGGGTTATAAGCATAAATTGTAAGAACCATAGGCATGGTAACAGGGATTGGGAAAACCCAAGAAAATTTGAATTCAGACAATTCAATTGTAAATGCATCCCAGCAATTTCTACATCTTCACTACTGCTATGGACTTTTTAGATAATGCAAATTCTCCATTTGCTAAGTCTAGATATATTCTATAAATTACCTTGGTATTTTGCCCACATCTAATCCCCCAATGTATGTATTACTAGCAAAGTTAATTAGAATGAGAATGGTTTCAGAGCAAGAAGAAATTACCTGACAGCACTAAAAATGGGAATGCTCTGTGTGCTATAAAACTTGGGAACTGCACTTCAGGGTGTGAATATTTCCATAAGAAAGCAATTACATTGACGAGAGTTGATGGGTAAAATAGCCTGAGTAATTTGTATATGTGTGGGGAAAAGAGTTCAGAGACAGCTGACTGAGATGGGAATGGACATTATTATAATAGGAAGCAATTAGAAAACATTTCCTTCCCTTTTTTTTCTTTCTTTTTTTCTAAGAGTTTGATGCTGAGCTACAGTTTATTGCTGCTATAAAGAATGGCCTTGGAATCCAAGACTGAGCTTTTAAAAAGTGGTTGATACAACCAAAAAATAAGAGCCTGGTGGACAAGACATAGCATAGTGTGATACACTTTCTCTTCCCTAACTCATAAGATTTGGCAACACTATAATGCCAGCATATTTCATGACTTGAAAAATAAAAACCAAATGATTTTGTCATTGCTGTTCCTGCCAAGAGACATAGTTCCAGCTCCTTCACTAGGTACCAGTATACTTCAACTGTATTCTGCTTATGCAGCTTATAGCAAGGACAGGTACACATGATCCCCATGCAGTGTGCCAAAGGGAGAAGCAAAGCTCCAGAGAAAATATAGACCAGCCTTTTAACATGGTTTATACAGGAAGTGGCTTTGCATTGTGAAGAGGTGTTTGGGGATAACATTTTTGTGGCACGCATTTCTGTCAGAATCACCAACAGGTTATGGAATAATGCTGAAAATTGCATGTTAACTGCTACGTTTCCGAAGAGCCACACATACCACCCAGATGGATGGCATTTTGCATTCTCTGACATCTTCTCCACAGGGCTGTGCAGACCTGGCACGGGGGACTTTACCAGCTACAATGGGTGCACAGGGGAAAGGTCTTCTTTAGAAATCTAAAACATGGAATTTTATTTCAGTGGTGGGACAGGTCCCAGCTGCTCAGCTTTGCCCCTGCTTCCACCAGCCCTCGCAGGGCCCTGACATTCAGCTTGAGAAACTGGAAATGCATGCAGCTTAGCTGGTTTTCATATGAGGAATGTGGCTGTACATTTTAAAAATAAGCAATACTTATCTATCTATTTTTAATACATGCGTTTTAAAGTGCTTTAAAAGATAAGCAGTTATCGTGTGGTTAATAATTCATACGAAAATTCAAATAAATCGGGACAATAATGCATCAAAAGGCAACGATGCTGCTTTTCAAAATACTGCTCTTGGAGAACTCAGTGATAGGGAGATGAAGTAGAATTATGCAAAGCAACATGGTACGCTGACAGCAAGATCAGGAATTGAATAAAATATTCCAATATCCAGTTCAATGCACATGTTTACCAGATGCTATTCTATGTCATCATGGTTAACAGAAAGCCCTGACAGAAGAATTAAAACTAACGAGACTAAACCAAATAAAACACCAAAACCTTCCCAATTCCAATTCAAGAGGCTGCCTGAGTGGTAACATACCCCTTCCTATTCTAGAAATTTAACTTACAAGAATCTCCTTTATCTTCAATAAGAACAATTGCTGGCTTTGATTTCACTGATGGTCTTGAAAACACAGAATTCCTCCACTAAACTTTGTGGCATTAAACCACATACACCTAGACACAAGATGAGGCAGAGAGGTTTCATATAGATATACACCATGTTACAGTGTGAGTAACACATGGAGCACAGAAATGGCCAAAACTCAGCATGTTTCCAAAAGCACAAGAAAAAGAAAGAGGATTTGACATGTCTGTGTAAGTGTCCTCAAATGAAGACAAAAAAAACAAAGCCACAGTTTTAAGCTGCAGAAGTGTACTGAAGGTGAGTTATATTTTATTTCATTAAAATATATTTTAAAAACATACTGTGTAAAAGCATTAGGATTCTCAATAATTTATTATTTACATTAACAAATTCCATTTGACTGTCATTCTATAGATAAAAATGAAAAGTCTGCAGAAGGGAGTTGTATCAGCTTCTTCAGGACCAAGCAAGCCTCCTTTCCAAAAAACAGGTCCAAAAATGCATTCCTTCCCATTTCAATCCCTTCAAATTCATATTGAATACAGATCACAAAAAGCTCAATGAAAGTCACGTTGGTGAGTGCTGAGCACTCACAGTGAGGGCCAGGAATTCAGAGTGCTCTGCAAGAGAGAGACCCTGAGGAGACTTCAATGTTGTACTACCCAACAGACAAGTGGCTGCAGTATCCAATCCCACTCTGGCTCCCACTGGCCTCTCTCCACTGAAATCCATGGCATTTCACAACAACGAGGCCTGTACCCAGCCCCTCCAGGCAGATCTCAGAAAGCTAGACAGACTCCTTGAGGCAGCTTGGCAGTGGAGAGAGTGTTTTTCCTACCACTGTAGACACACTGCAGCTTATCCTTCTTTTTCAGTCCAAACACAACACAAATCTCATCGTCTTCCTTCCCATCCCCTGGGGAGAAATATGCACAGGGAATTATCTCTCTGATGTAAACAACTGTAAGCATCATCTACATATGCTGGTTCACACAAAAAAAACCATTGGTATCAAAGTGACTGCCATAGCCTTGACCCTTCTTAGCAGAGCAGCTCAGCTTTCCCATCAGCTTTCCAGACTTCTGAAATCATATGGGTACCTAAACATCATGCACAGTCCATTGCAATGCCAGCTGCTGTCTGCTTTACTATTCCAGGAAAGAGCAGTTGCCCTTTCAGCCATTATATAAAAGCCCATGATTAAAAGAAGTAAAGCCATCAGCTCATGTGTTCTGTTTTCTGGAGGCACTGAATGGTATTTCTGACATCTTGTGTAAGGCACCAATCATCCGGTAGCTGAGCAAAAAGTGGCCCACAAGACCTCCATTAAGCAACCGCAGAGGGAACTGACAAAGTTCAGCTGGTTTGCTTGTCTTGCTTACACAGCATGAAAAAGTGTGGTCACGCCATCTGGGGAAGATTCTGGTGGTATCCTAAAAGAGGAAGCCTCAGCTTGCACTACAAGCCAAGGAGCATGGGTGACAGTGCACTACAGCACAGATTTCCAATGGCTGTGTCAGAGTGACAATTCCCATAGACATCGCAGAGATTTCCTTGAGCCCCAAGGAAATGGGGCTCTGCTGCCTTGCTTTCACAGAAAATGAGTTTGTTGTCAGCAGCAAAGCAGTTACCTCCTTACAAGATGTCTCCATAACACACAACAGAGGACCACACTACAAAACCAGCTTTGTGGTGCACTTGCTGCAGCTTCTCTGCTGTTAGCCTTATTCACAGAGATGCAACGCCGGAGATAGCAGAGCCTATGGATGAAGAGGTTGTCTGGATGCTGGCTGACTGCATCACTCAGCAGCCTCAGTCCAGAATGTCAGTCTCAAATGGGACCAGATGGTAGTATGTCAAATTGGTGACATAAGCTGTTGGATCATCACTGTCTTCTAGCTCTGAGGTAAAGTCACTAACACTTTCGAACCTAAGGAGAAATGAAAAACAAACAAACACCAAAAGTCATTAAGTCATTAATGTCCATTTAGAAACTGAAAGGAATTGGAAGAAAGGTACTAAGGGAGAGGTAGAAGCACTTGGAGCTGATTCCATCCACACCTCCTCTTCCTCACAGCCATGTGTATATGAATAAACCGTATGCCAGTGAGAACCATGGTGCATGCCAACAAATAATCCTGTTACCCCTGACTTTCAAAGCTACTAGTGGGGAAGGAAGGAAGCAACAAGTGAGCTCTGGAAGAGTGAATCACGCAGCTGATGTCCACATCCTTCCACTTTGTTCCCACAGCACGTGGCAACAACACAAAATGCCTCAGTTCTCACACAGAAGTGGAAAGGGAACTGCTTTTATTTCCCATCTGAATTCGGACTCCCACCATTTCACTTCACAGGTACCTTCTCTGGGTTTGGCTTTTGTAAGAGGCCAAATGACTAACATAGGTAGGAAACAATGACCACGGGGTCCTTCCTCCAGAGACCAGCTGTCCTACCCATGGCACAAGATTTAGGTTTTGACAAGTAGAGAAACACCAAATAAAGAGAGATGCCCAAATTTAGTTATACTTGTTTTGGTATTTTCCTTCTCATTTCCCAGCTCCTGTGTTATAACCTGAACTTTTGCAAGGATTACTCATTGTCTCATACCTACTCTCAAAAAGAAGGCATCAACTTGTTAAAACCTACACTTTCCTCAGTTACACACATTCCCAATTCCAAGGAGGCTTGGATTTCTACAGTAAGAAACATTATGTTCTTCCTCGATATCCTAGCAGTTAAAGGTAGTCACTGCAGGCCAAGGATTAAATTTCATCTCAGTTCTAGAACAGGATTTGAAGAACAGTCAGGTTTCTTTTTCTGACACTCTTTAATATTTTTAAAGAACTTTCATTTGATAGAGCGTCCCAGCTCCTGTGTTATAACCTGAACTTTTGCAAGGATTACTCATTGTCTCATACCTACTCTCAAAAAGAAGGCATCAACTTGTTAAAACCTACACTTTCCTCAGTTACACACATTCCCAATTCCAAGGAGGCTTGGATTTCTACAGTAAGAAACATTATGTTCTTCCTCGATATCCTAGCAGTTAAAGGTAGTCACTGCAGGCCAAGGATTAAATTTCATCTCAGTTCTAGAACAGGATTTGAAGAACAGTCAGGTTTCTTTTTCTGACACTCTTTAATATTTTTAAAGAACTTTCATTCACTCTGATAGAGCGAGAAATAAAATTAAGTAGAAACTGAGAAACTGCACAAGATGGAAAAAGAAATTCTAACCTAGCTCTGACTATAACATGTGTCTCCAACACCTTTTTCAGGCTAGCACATAAACAAATGAGCTTTGAAATAATTAGCGATGAGCTTTAAAATAATTAGCATGTAAAACTGCATCTCACATGAACTAGTTAGACTCTTTAGATAAGTGAAGCAACTGCAGACAAGCCTCTAACCTCATCTGAGAGGGTGACCTATGAGTCAGGTATTTCAGAGGACCTGAAGAAGAGTGGTAGGGTAAACAAACAGATTCCCCACTCCCATCTCTTCCCAAAACTTCATTTAGAAGCATCATGGGTTATGGCATAGCCTGGTCTATACATCCTGCAATGTATGGCCACAGTTCTGTCTTTTCCATACTCCTACCTGGTTGTTCTCACCTCTTTTTTTTAACTATGAGAACGACAACATTTTTTTGAGCAGAAACTAAATGAATTTTCTCTTCAAGTGCTGTTGCTATCTTCTTTACTTTAAATGAAACAGAAATGAGACTGAACTTTGAATGTTTACTACCCTCATTCTTCTACTCCCTCAAGGCTGTTTGCTCGCCGGCATGTGTGGGAACATGTGCAGGAGAGAGCTGACTTGGGTATCTTGTGAACACTTCACAGATCACGTTGTGCTGTCTTATGGACTTCTAGTGATCCAGAAACAAAAGATTATGAAATACCAGTGGGGCAGACAGAACAAAGGAAGCAGAAGAGTCAAGAAACCCTCATTCTTCTACTCCCTCAAGGCTGTTTGCTCGCCGGCATGTGTGGGAACATGTGCAGGAGAGAGCTGACTTGGGTATCTTGTGAACACTTCACAGATCACGTTGTGCTGTCTTATGGACTTCTAGTGATCCAGAAACAAAAGATTATGAAATACCAGTGGGGCAGACAGAACAAAGGAAGCAGAAGAGTCAAGAAGTCAGATTCAAATACCAGTGGGGCAGACAGAACAAAGAAAGCGGAAGAGTCAAGAGGGCTATTCAGATTCTGTTCTCTTTCTCTTGTCAACAGTATAAAACTAGATTATTGCAACTGAATGGTCCCACAGATTTTGTGGTCCTTCAGCATCAGGGATAGGGTACTACAAGCAGTGGCATTCAGATGCTGTGGTTAAGCAGAAAGCTCTCCTTGCCACCAAAAAGGAACTGTGTGCACAGAAGTCTGAAAAGCACTGCCCTAGAGCGCTCATACAAAAACAAACCAAATAAACCAGGACTGTTTACTGCAGTTATCAGCTGTATGGGACACCCAACAGTCAAAATGCTTTCGTGCTGTTACCAGCACATCTTTTTCTCAAAATAAACTCTGCAAGCTACTATGGACCTGCAGATTCCTAAATACCCAAACTGCTGCCCTTGCTATTTTTTCCTCAAAATCCCTTGACGAATACACTGCCTTTCACAAAATACTACTTCTTGTGCTGTAAGACTACTTTTATCATTTTAACCTCTGTCAATGTATTAGAGCTGCTACTCAGACTCACCAGGAAGAAGAGGAAAACAAGGCACATAAAAGTAATGGTTTGGACAGGCATATTCTTTGCTAGATAAAAAACTAGTTGGGTGGTCAGGCTCAAACAGTGAGTGGCAGTGAATGGAGTTAAATCTGTTTGGTACCCAGCCCCAAGTAGTGCTCCACTGGGCTCAGTTTTGGGGCCAGCCCCATTTAGTATCTTTACTGATTATCTGGATGAGGGGTTCAAGTGCAGCCTCAATCAGTCTGCAGATGACACCAAGTTGGTCAGGAGTGTTGATCTGCTGGAAGGTAGGAAGCCCCTGCAGAGGGATCAGGATCTGGATCTGGATTGGCAGAAGCCAATTGCATGAGGTTTAGCAAGGCACGTGCCGGGTCCTGCACTTGGATCACAACAACCCCATGCAGCACTACGGGCTGGAGAAAGAGTGCCTGGAAAGCTGTCTGGCAGAAAAAGACCTAGGGGTGCTGGTTGATAGCCAGCTGAACACAACCTAGCACTGTGCCCAGGCGGCCAAGAAGGCCAATGGCATCCTGGCTTGTATCAGAAATAGTGTGGCCAGCAGCACCAGGGAGCTGATTGTCCCCCTCTACTCAGCACTGGTGAGGTCACACCTTGAGTATTGTGTTCAGTTTTGGACCTCTCAATTCAAGAAAGACATTGAGGTCCTGGAGCAAGTCCAGAGAAGGGCAATGGAGCTGGTGAAGGTTCTGGAGCACAAATCTGATGAGGAACAGCTGAAGGAGCTAGGGGTGTTTAGCCTGAGGAAGAGGAGGCTCAGAGGCGACCTTAATGCTCTGCACAAGTACCTGAAAGGAGGCTGTAGCAAGGAGCAAGACAGTCTCTTTTCTCAGGTAACAAGTAATAGGACAAAAAGAAATGCTTTCAGGTTGCATCAGGATAAGTTTAGATGGTTGGCTCTCTGGGCTGCAAGTGCACAGTGCCAAGTCACGTGGCTGTTAGGGACATGGGTCAGCAGTGGACTGGATAGTGTTGGGTTTGCTCAATGTTAGGTTGAACTTGATGATCTTAAGGGTCTTTTTCAACCCAAATGACTCTATGAGGCTTTTCATTAACTCACAGGAATAATCCCAGTGTAAACATGGTGTGAGACAACAGCCCATCTCCTCTCATCATCCTGTGTACAAGCAGAACCTGAGTAGATCTCCTCTCAAGACTAAAAAGCACAGGGGAAGAATCTTCTCCTGTCAAGAGTAGGATTTTGTTTTCCTGGAAAGAAACCTATGTATCTAATTTCACCAGCTCCATGCTGCTTTTGCATCACCATTTGTGAAAGTCTCTCCCACAGACTGCAAGATGCAATTGCAGCACCATCCTGAAAATGCACATCTAGTACTGGAGTGTATTTCCCAAAAAGGCAGATTATCCAACGCCACAGCCTCTGCTGCTGACCTAGAAGACAGAAGTGCAGTCATGGCAGGGAAAGCTGCTTCTGTAACAAACCCAAAGCATAAGTTCAAATTCGTTTATTTACCACCTTTCCTTTCAAAAGCACTGCAGACTACTCGCCAAGACCCATACATAAAAGGACTATTTATGCCACACGGATGCTGAGCACACTGGCCTCACCACATTTTGCAACAGTATGGTGTACTGCCAAGTAAAACTGAAGAGAAAATGAAGGAAGCAGCAAAAAAACCACTTCAGAATAACAGAGAAAGCAACTGCAACTTGGAAAATGCTATAGTTTCTTTTGCAACAAGTATGAGTCTTTTCAGCTGATGGATCACTGGGCAGGTAGTGCTGCAGGCTACAACAGCTAACCCATGCAGCAGGACCTCAGGGAATGAATGCTGAAGCTTCAAGGGAATCTGCTGAAGCTTCAAGTGCTTCTTTCCAAAAAACAGAGGTTTGCTTTGCAAAATGTCTGATTCTAGTACATCAGCAGCCAAAACTCAGAAGTCATACCGAGTTTAATGCTGCTGAAAGGAAAAAAATTCCCATCTGAGGATATAAAATACAAGTCCACAAGGAATTAACTCTGATTTTAGAACAGAAGACGCCAATCCCATAAATCAAATGTTACAGAGACCAAAAGGGAACTGCACAGGATTTTGAAATATTTTAAAGTTTCCTTTCCGGGCTACTAACTTACATTTAAAGCAACAGTATAGAAAATATCTGCATTTAAAAAAAGTTCGATTTTTACAAAAGAGCTGTGCTACACTGGCCCCATTATCTCCTGGCTATTACCTCTCAGCTATAAACTACAGCTACACAATGGGAAAATTTAGGGCACCATGTAAAACACAAATTTGAAATTTATTAACTTCTCGACTCCTGGCTTAAAGTCCTTCGGGAAGTTAAAACACAAATGCACAAAGTCAGGCTGTTACCCTAGATTTATCTCTCCCACCACAGTTTCAGGGAAACCATGCCTACCATACAGTTTTTGTCATGTTAGTATTTTCTGGTCTTAAAAGCCTCTGACTTCAACGAGATGACAGTTAGGTGATGGTAGCTTCTGCATCCCAGGCCAGGAAGTTTTGCTTGGGTTGCAGCACATTTTTTAAATCAAAACTAGTTTTTAAATATTTTTTAATCAAAATTTTTAAAAATAATCAAAATAAGGCAGGAAAAGACTTTCTTTGGTAATTTACTCCTATTATTTGTCACTCTCAGTACTAAAGAGTTATCCACTATTATCTGTAACAACTTTAATTTCCAGACATTAGCCTTACAGAATTACCTCCAGTGTGCTGTTTCAGCCTCATTAATACAAGCTTATAAGTTCAAATGCTGTTAGCCAGGTCAAGGTTCAAAGTGCTAAGTGATAATTTAAAATAAAGACTTCAAGAAATTACACTGGAGCCAGATATATGGTCCAGCCCTGACTTGTGAAACTCTAAACCTTGCTACAGACTGGCAGTGGCCACATTTCAAATGTGGCAAGACAGATTGCTGCATTCAAAGATAAATGCTCCATGAGGCTTTAGGTATCCTGTTTCCATCATTTTGACTGGTCTAATGAAAAGACAGGTCAACATTTCTCATGAAAAATGTTTAAATGCTTCACTACCTGAAGCTCATTAAAATATCAATCACATGCCATGACAGAAATTTGTAGGAGCAGATTTCCATCAATACCCATTCATCAATATAGTCACTGACTTAAGAACTACATGAATCACAGAATCACAGAATACCTAGGGTTGGAAGGGACCTCTGGAGATCATCTAGTCCAACAGACCCTGCCAAGGCAGGGTCACCTAGAGCAGGTTACACAGGAACACGTCCAGGTGGGTTTTGAATGTCTCCAGAGAGGGAGACCACGACCTCCCCAAACAGCCTGTTCCAATGCTCTGCCACTCCCAATGGAAAGAAGTTTTTCCTCATGTTGAGGTGGAACTTCTTGTGGTTTAGTTTACGGCCATAAAAGCCCTCCTACATTAGGATGCAGAATTTACCAGTAAGACTAGTCTGACTTACCTTTCCCCTAAGGAAATACAAATGCCTCACCAAGTCCCAGCTTGCTGCAGCACCTAATCAGCTGCTGACCTTTGTACAATTATGTCCAGGTGTGTGTTCCCCTCTGAGGATGGTGTTTTGCTTTCCAAACATCCTACTACCTTTCACAGTAGGATATGCCATTAGTAAGGATGTTCGAGTTTACAAATTTAGGCTCAAACCAGCTCTCTTCACAGGCACGAGAGAAAGAAAAGACTCCGTTCTCATCTGGCAGGACCCCTTGACAACCACAATTCTTTCTCAAACACAGAGGATTGAGCTCCTTAGTGTCTATCACTCTACCATTTTATCCATTTTAACAGGAAATAGCTGAGAAGTGTTAGCAAACAGGCCCAGTAATTTTTAACCATTCAGAATGACAGCTTTTGTACGGTTGGGGTGTGGTGGCCCTGGAAGGTGCTTTCGCGTACGATGTCTCGTCATCATTGGAATATGACTAATGTTGTGGAGAGGAGTCCTAGGCTTAGAAGTTGTAGGGAGCTGTGGTGGAACCATAGAACTAGCCCTGAGGCGGTGAGTAGGGAGGTAGCGGCTCCGAAGATGGGCCAGGGGCTGGGGTCTACAAGGTGATATGAGTGTGCTTGGTGGGCCATTAAATGTTTTCTTGGAGGTAGAGGCTTAGTAGGAGGACAAAGACGTAAGCTAAAATTAGGGCTACAGCTACCTCTAGGACTGTAAGTAGAAGCAGGACTGATAAGGTTAGAAGGGACACTGCGGGTATAGTGAGGGACAAGACAGTAGTGGCAGTGGAGATTAGTTGGATGAGTAGGTGGCTGGCTGTGAGACTGGCTGTTAGGCGGACGCCTAGGGCTAAAGTCTTGTTCTTAGATAGCTGATAACAGTTTGCTGGGGGGAGTGGGGGGGTAGGAGAGCTACAGTTTATTCAAAGGTAACTGCATTGCTCATGCTCAAACTCCACTTACAAATGTTCTGCTGAGTCTACATCCAGGTGCTTCTCTTTTCCATTAGGTATACTGTGGTCAATTACTATTGTTTCAGTGTTGGCTAAACAAAATCCATTTGATCGCATGATTTCTGTTGGGAGAAGAAAGAAAACAAGATGAGAATTTACAAAAAAAGCTGGAACACAACTGCATATCATATGTAATTGACACAGCTATGAGCTGAGATGTGGGC
>NW_008664272.1:13592-15733 GCF_000695815.1 Acanthisitta chloris | reverse complement strand
GCAGGAATGAAGAGCTGGTTTCATAGCTCCTTGCATCTGCAAACTGCCAGTTCTCAAGCAATTTTATTCACCTAACCAATTCATGACACAGAGCATCTGAATCAACTACCACTACCAAAACAAAACTGTATTTTTCCTAAGACAGTCCCAGGCTTAAGCCAGTTAAGCAAAAAGACAAAGTTAATTTAATCACCATCTTTAAGTAATGTCAAGCAATAACATCTTTTACACTGCCTTTACCCCTGCTTATTTGTTTCTCACTATGTAAGAAACCTCCAATACAAAATATGTCCAACTTAGAATTTATACCTAATTGCACTGACTTACTACCATGGGGAGAATTGATTATTAAAGAATAGTATTTCATGTGAATGAGAAGGAAATCCACATCTGTGCTACATGAAAAGTCAAAACAGGCAAGTCAGAAGGATTCCTTTCAGTCACACAATCTTAGATGAAGCCAGGAACACCACATAAAAAATCAGCACTGACTTAAGTAGGATGACTCTCAATGTGCCTCCAAGTACAATGACCTTGTGTTACAGCCTTGCATTATCAGCACAACAAAAGGAAATTAGTCTGTGTCATAAAATACGGTAGGTAGAAAACACAAACAAATTTCAGCTGTATATACAATTCAAGCAACGAACAGGAGATGAGACAGGAGAAAGGAGGCAATTTATTAACATTTACATACATTCACATGTTCCTACATTAAGGTAAAGCCAGAACTCACTTCCATACTTTTCTTGAGAAAGTAATCTTTGACTTTCAATCTGTATTTTACTGCAACTCACTTTGGCAGAATATCTTTGGGGGCTGTAAAAACACTGAATCCCATCAGAATCACACTTCGGATGACTCATCTTGAGCCAACATTTTAATGCAGAATAAGACGTACACCACAAATTCGAACTCATCTCTCATCTAAGAGGGTGGCCCTTCCTCTTTTCCCCATCACCTGCCACTCTGAGTAGGACCATGTGGGGACAGTTCGTTTAATCAGAGAATACAAAATATTTTGCTTGCTTTTCTAAGACTGCCAGCCACGTAGAAAGCTGCACTATGACTAACACAAACGTCAGTGTTTTCCTAGTGTCCTTGACATGACCTAAGAGTTACAGCATTTCACTGCTGCGTGAACTGCTTTACACATTATCTCTTACTGCCATCTACCGACATCTCTGCCAGACACGAACCATTCCCAGTGTGCAACGTTCAGAGGAGGCAAGTCCCAATTAACATCAAATTTCCAACTATGTTCTCATATTCTTTGCAGCAATCACTTGAATGATAAAACTAATTACCATGATATGTTTTTGGATAGCTGCACAGATAGGAAAACCTTCCTCTAATTAATTATCAAAATTAATTTAGAATTAAAACAAAACATGCAATTATTCAGCTAACATGGTTTTCATTGCTCCTCTGGCTGGCAAGAGGGTGCCCTTTGCTGCTAGCCTCTGTTCATCAGCCAGGCACCCTTACTCTGAATTTAGATTCATCTTGACTGTCTTCTCTCTGTTGCACCCACCATGTACCACATTCAGTCATGCATATACAGAGTAAATGTGCTCTAAGAGGGTGCACACCCTCACAAAAAGTATATGAAACCCCTCCAAACAGCAAAAAGCCCCAAGGCAGAGCAAACCTTCAGCATCCAACCTATGCAATTCTAAATAGGTTTATTCCTGATACTTGTTCGAAACAACAACAAAGTATCACTGACAGCAGCCACTCTTTGCAACATTTTTACAGCATGTAGTTTGGAGTTACTTCATTTCATAAAGGGCAGGACCTAGGACCCACTTTGCAGCTCTGGTCTGACAGAGCAGCAACATACTTCAGACAAATTCCATGAATGTGCTCTCAAAGGTCAGTGCTGAGAACATGCCCTGGTGGTCAAGAGCAAAGCAAGTGCCTATGTTCAGCCTTTGGAAGACAACTAATGGCAAGAACACACACATGAGGAATTTTACCTGAGGTTTCCATATCAACTCAAGACATCCAGACCTCCTTAACCATGGATGGGATGTGAGATAATCATGCTGGATCCTGTTTCTCACTCCCAGGAAGCCAGACCTGTGTCACCCCATGCTGCAGTATGGCCCTGGGGGCTGCTCTTCACAATCCCTGTGCTA
>NW_008664272.1:0-13563 GCF_000695815.1 Acanthisitta chloris | reverse complement strand
TGGCCTAGACAGGCTGGCAAGACAGTGCTTCTCACTGAGGCTCTGTATTGCACACTACACTTCTAAAGAGTTATTGATGGGCTTGCAAACCATATTCCATTTAATTAAAAGAATATTTATTTAAGAGAGAACTAATTCTCTTAGAACCAGAGCTAGAGATCAATTACAAATAGCTTAGCCTGTGTATAAAATCAATCCTTAAGACAGAGTTTACACCTCTAGCATTTTGACATGCTGACTGGCCATTAACATGGTTACTACCTAAGAAAACTGATACCAGTTTCTTCCTAAACACATCATGCTCCTTAGAGGACTATGTAGTATTTCACTTCAATTAACTCTCTGAATAAGCTCTCCTGGCACAAAATCAACAGCTGACATTAGGCTCAAACAAAATGTTTCAGTACAGAAATACAAAACCAGACACACCAGAAGTTCACAAACCTTTTAACAACAGTCAGTAGCAGATGAAGAGGGGAAAGTTTAAAAGAATAGACAAGGATAGAGTAATACTGCCCTCCATTTTACCCACCAGCAATCTGTGGTTTAGAAACTTCCTATGTCTCCACCTGTGACAGGTCTCAATGTGCTTTTTCTCCACCTCCTTGTCTTATTCCTTTTTGAAGTCACTTATGCTTTCAGTCCCACCATATCCTATGACAATGAGTTCCACTCCTTAACTATGCTCCATATGGAAACAAAACAGTATCATACTTAACTATGCTCCATATGGAAACAAAAAAACTTATGATAGTTTTCTTTTGTTTATTTAAAGGCTGCTGTCTGTCAACGATATTGGATAACCTATAGCTCTTGTTTCATGAGGAGTACAGGGTAATTGACCTCTTTCTACTCACAGCTTTGTAGACTTCCATCACATCCCCACTCTGTCATCTCGTCTCACAGGTGAAGTGTTCTTTATTTAACCTCTTTCTTAGAGAAGCTGTTCAACACTTGAATCCTTGCCCTTTATTTGTGTAATTTTAAATTCTATTATATCCCTTCTGAGAGGGAGAGACCAACATTGTGCATGCTGTATTCAAGATGGGGATGTGCTCATCTCCTCTGTTTTCCCCTCCTTTTCTAATAATATGTAATATTCTCTCTGTTGGTTTTGCTCACTGCTTGGCACTGGGCTTACATTTTCACAGAACTGTATCAATAGCCTCAGAATCTTCTTCCTAAGTGGTAACACCACTATCATATGTGGCAATACACAGTGAGGACTGCATTTTCCTCACATCCACTTCTTTGCCTTTATCAGCCTTCCATTTCACCGGCCACTCTATTGCCTGGATACATGTTGCATAGAATGTCAAGGCTGATTATACATTCTATGTCATAAAGCAGACAATTGAGAACTATGTTTTGAATTGCTGATAGAGAAAGAATAAGGAGAACAGCAAATAATGTAATTCTCGTTCTGCAATTCTTGTGTCAACTGCAGGAAGTTAACAACTCTTACCTGATATTTTAACTGGACTTTGAAAGCTTGGCTGAATTTTGTGGACATTGTCATTTTTTAGAACTTGGTCCAAAGGAGATCTCTCAAAGAACGTGAGGACAACTTCAGATCTTGAATACTAAAACAGAGAGAAAAAAGAAATCCATTTTTTACCAGTAGTTTGTTTTGTCCCTCTTCTGCCTTTCCACCTTTTTGTAGCGTGACAGAAACACTTATTACAAGCAACAGCTTGGGGGCATCATTACACAGTTCTGGCACTCAGCATTTCTCCAAGAAGCTCAATAATTTGGTGCTTCTTTCAGAGTTTGGTAAAGCAAATCACTTTCTAATCTGCATGAGAGTGCATGTCACCATGAAGGAGGAGTCAAGCTGGGCTAAATTGGAACTTGGCTTACTCACCTTCCAGGGCATGTTTATAATAGTTTTCAAAAGTTTTTCCACTTCATTAAGTCTGGCTTCTATGTCATGGGCTTCTTTTATTGTGATGAGCCCTACAAACAAAGTAAACAGATAATAAGCATAGACAAAAGCACATTTACACACCAGCAGCCAGCAGCAGCCACTCAAGATGTGGAACAACCTCAAAAATGCCTCCCAGAAATGTCTTTTAAACCAACTCAGGATAAAGCATGCATGGCAAACTGAGGTGGGTGTGGTTACAAGCAGAGTTGCAAGCCTGACACAGGCTCAGCTGGTTATGATCATATTTAGGAACTGCAAGACAAGCAACAGTAGAACCACCTACTCCCTCACCTACAGGTTCACTACACAGCATTCCCAGCAGTGATAACCAAACAGCCTGTTTTCTGCTTCCAAGAATTATTATTCATCCTTTTCTTTTCCTTTCAATAAAAGGCAAAAGAAAACCCACGAAAACAAAAAACCACAACCGACAGATAAGAGGAAAAAATAAACACAAGCTAAACAAAGGCTCTGAGGGCAGTTTTGCATTTTTCTGACTGTAAGCCCCAGTGAGTGGCCCAAGGAAAATTTCTCAGTATCATATTCTTCAAGTGCACGACAACTGTTTTGACCTTTTTTTCATATGATCACTGAATTATCACAGTGCTGTAAGAGGGATTAAAATGGAAATTTTACTGTCCAGTGTCCAGAATGATGCATTACTATGCAATTCTGAATTGCTCAGTATGGTGATCTACAACTGTAATACCGTATTTTGTACCTATAACCTGCAGAGCATCTGCAACCTTCCCTCTCTACTAGCAGACTGAAGGAAATATAGCACAGGTTATATATGTGTATAGGGAATAAAAGGAGAAGAAAACCTCAAAATCTGCCATCCCTCTAGTGGCCTTTTTATTGGTCATATTTGCAACCTACTTTTTCTAACCCAGTCATCATTTAGCCTAGTGGCCTTTTTATTGGTCATATTTGCTACCTACATTTTCTAACCCAGTCATCATTTAGCTTCTACATTTGTGCATCTTTTCCAAGTAACAGGATACACACATGAAAATGTGTGAGATTAGTGAATTTAACACACCACATCAAACAAACAAGCAAAAAACAAACCCAAGAAAAAGCTGGAGCAGGAAAAAGACCCAAAAAAATCAAAACCATCTAAACTAAAAATCTAAAATCCATCTAAACTAAGAGTCTGTGGGAAAGCACTTCAATATACTAAAACTGTGTTAAACTAAGTGCATCTCCACCTCCCTATTCAAAAGACAAATGCACAGAAAGACCCATCAAACATGCACAGTGTGGGAACAACATCCACAAACAGTCTGCATCAGTCCTTGTTGTCTGCTACCAATGAGATATGATCCCACACAAACTTTCCAGACAAAAGTGTGACTTTGTAGCTGTCAGCTCTCCTCCAGTTACAGCTCTAAATAAAACAGAGATTGTCTCCAAAGCAACCAGGTTTACTTGATGGTTGTCCCACAAAAGTAGCCTGTTTGTATAAGCCTTTCTATTGCTCAACAGTCCTTCATTTTGCCTGTTTTTTCAGCACCACTATCACCTCACCCTGGCACAGCTCACTCCCTCTTTTGACCACAGAAGATAGTGTGTGTCTTGCTTTGACTGGTGTACACTACAGTCAGGCAGATTTGCATGGAAATTCTCTGAAATGCTGTAAATGTGAATAAACTCATTTGCATGGGTCCACAGAGTGCACATTAGCTGGGTTGTGCTTGACATTACAGACCTGAATTGCAGACCAGCACCCTTCCCTTCGCCTTCCTAACTACTGGGTATGAGCAGGCCTGGGTGGATCTGCTTTGCCCCTCCACAAATACGTTCCAATCCCACATTTGAATGAAGTTCAACCCTTTCAATAAAAGTGGTTTCATCTTCCCTAAAAAAAAAAGGCTGCCAATGGCCCCACAGGTCAGCCACACACCTATGAAATATGCTGTTGCCCTGCTGTAGCCCACATCAGAGAAAACAGAGCCAGCCACCCTGGTGCCAGCTACCACAGGGTGCCTCCACTTCTCCTGCTGGTCTTGATCCACTTTGCATAAATACTGACAGTCAGAACAGAGACTGCCCGACTGTGGCTCCCACCTTGCAGGTGAACACCTCATCACTGACCCACTTGGGATTCATCATTCAACTGCTCTCTCTCAAATCTGCCCTTGATCTCGGACCCTTTCCCAGATAGGCATTTACTGTCGAAACTAGTATTTTACCAGGAAGTGGGGTACTTTCAAACAAATGAAGATATTCAGACAGGGAGGGGGGGAGAAAAGCAAAACAAAAAACCTCCACCTCGCCAGCAACCCTGAGCATTCATCCTGTGAGGAAAACCAGCCAAGCGGTTAGGATTTTCTCTCATTAGTAATCAGGGAAAGCATCTGCAGCTCCACACGGTCTTTTTATGCTTCAGCAAGAAGTCAGACAAGGCTGTCAGCCTGTTGCACTGTCACAGATTGCCCCGTGGGAGGTTTTACAGCTTCTTGCATTCACCAGGAATTTCCAGTCCTGGTATATTTCCTCCTTCCACAGCTCTTGGAAAGATACCAGCCATGTAAACCCACACTCCGACTTGGAAACTGGCACAGACAACTTGTAACATCTGACACTTAAAAAGACGTTTCTTACTGAAGATTTTAGTAATACCAAAACCAAAAAGCAGACAGCGTAGGAAGGACAGTGATACATCTGCCTGGACAGCTTCCTATATATGTGCTTAATGACTGCAGATGCACAGCTTTGGGGTGTAAAGCTGCTGACCTTAAATGAATTCCCCATACAGGGAATTCAGTTGGGCCAGGCTAACGCCTTCCTTTTCATACATCTACAGCCCAAATGCACAGAAACCATTTGACTGGCTATATATATATATTGAAACCTGTAATTACTTTTGCAGTTGCCATGAAGTTTGTAAAGCCCTCATTTGTCTTAATTCTACAAGTCTCTGTTTTTAAGAGTTAACAGATGCTCTTGTGGTTTTTGGTTAGTCATAGCCTATGATCCCACAACCCAAGGGACTGCTTCCAACCCCATGGCCGTGTTAACCAGGGTAAGGCACTGCCTGCCCAAGCAGCCTGGAAGAGTGGAGGTCCTGGTCCCTCCTTTCAATCCCTTTCAGCACTTGTTAACTGGCTGCTGTCATCAACCACAGCACCTATGTGCATGAGGAACACTGTGGTTTCGCAAGGTAAAGTCTCTGGTGTCAACACTGGTTTAAGGTGCTCTCACCCTCTCTTGCACCTCATTTCCTCTCCCACACCACAACACAGGGCTGCCTCTGCTTTGCCAGCACAATTAGGTGAACAGTAGGGAATACCTCAAACTGCTCCTGTAAAAGGCTTCACCTCAGGAAACCCCAGCATTCATGGAAGAAGCAGGAGACTGCAGGCTAGCATGCCCCATTTAAACTCCTTTGACACCCAGGCACTATACTGAGTTTGAGCAGGAATCAGCATTTGTGTAAAGGGTCACTGAACTGCACCCAAGTTTCCATGTTTATTCTTCACTTTGTGGGGGTTTCTCCCCTGCCTGTCTTCTTTCTCCTGTTCAAAAGATTTGAGGAGGCAGAAAGAAAGGAAACAAACAAACAAAAAAAAAACCACAAACAAACAAAAAAAAAGGAAGACAGAGACTGATGTACGATCTCCAGACACTGGAAACGCCTGAACAGACAGACAGACACACACACACATGCCAGCTGACTCTGCAAACAGCCCAGCACCCTCACCATTCATTAACCCTGACACAAATGCACCACAAGCTGGATGCATCTGGAGTGTGTGGGACCCACTGGCCACGTATGAAACATCCACATAGCAGCTACAACATGTCAAAAGGCTGTTGTCTCTGCCCAAAAACCCATAAATACATGCATAGCCTATCTTTCCATCTGAGGCTTTTACACCTCAAGAACCCTTACTCGGTTTGCTATAAAATAAAAGTAAGATACCAGTAAAAGCAACAAGTACCCTGGAACCAGTTGAGCTTTCTTCACTTGTTCAGTCATGCAACAGAGCTGAGCTCAGAGCTGGGAAATTTGTTAGTGAGGTCATGGTGAAAGGCTGTTCTCATGCCTTTTTCTCTGCCCTGGCCCCTGTCTGACTGCTAATGGAAAACATGCACAAACTCCTCCCAGGAACACTTTGCTCTCTGTCTTGGTACTGTGCTTGGACAATTCGCTTATTTCAAGTGATTTAAATGCTATAAACACCTATGTTTATAGGGTTTGAGGTAAACTGGAGTCCCACTGGCTCCTTTTTTTTACCACAAACCCCACTGCCAAATACCACAAACCTCTAGGATTCCTTCAGCCTGCACTCAGGGGAGCCCACATGCTGGGTGACAGGGGGGATGACACAAGCACACTGCCTAACCCAGGGTGGCACTCACTTGTACCTGGGAGATTCCTTTTAGCAGGGTTCTGCTGTGTGCACAGCCCTCATAGTCAGTGACCTCATTCAACCCCTTTGACATCTTCTCTGCCCTTTCCAGACCAAGAGCCCCAGGCAGAGGCCCTAAGACTGGGTTAAGATTTGCTTGCAGTTTGACACGAAGCATACATAACAACTTTATGCAGAGCAACATGTGTCTGGAAAAATAGAGTGCAAACAGGACCAGAGGCCTGCAGCATCCTTCCTGCTGTGGGATCCTGGTGCCGAAGCAGCTGCAGGAGGCTGGGTGAGCAGGCCAGCAGCTGTGTACCTGGCACACTGGCTCACAGCGTGGGAGAGGGGCCCAGAGCTGCAAACAGGCAGGAAACGAGCTCAGCAGCAGAGGAGAATGAACTGAGAGCCAATTTCTGATGTAAACACACAAGACTTGGTAGGGCTGTCATATTACTGCCATGTGAGACACCAAATCTGCAACTAATGACATTCTGAAAACCACAGATAATGCACCTCATGCTGCTACCAAAGGAAGCAGGACAGGAATTGCAGCATGTGCCTCATGGCTTATAATGAAATCACAGAGCAGTTCTGACAACCAGCATCCATGATGTGCATGCTGTCTTGAAAAACCTCTAATGCCTTCCGAGGAAGAGTAAGTTCATGCCTAAATCAAGTATGTCTCCTATGTCATCTCTCAATGATGACACACAGAAGTCTTTTTCTGGAGATGTATTGCTATGTACAAGTTGCTATGCATACATGATCTCAAACTGTGGGCAAACCCTATTTCTCCAATCTGAAAGACTACACTTCATGTTTGTGGTCAGGACAGGAACAAAGAATGTCCAAGAGATACCCTACTTTCTCACAATTAGTTTGATATGTATAGGAGGCCAAACAAGAGCAGAAGCCAAGGTATACTTTCTGAATATGTAAGATTACCATGGTCCAGTAACGGTGGTAGGGTTGGACTCAACAACCTTTGAGGTCTCTTCCAACAAGGCTGATAATATGATTCTATGATTCTATGAATGCCAATACTCCTAAATGCTGTGTGTTTCAGTATGTCCGTGAAGATTAAAATATTGTATTGAGCCCCTCTCATTGAATTCTCTCTCCATTCCCTATAGGAAGACTGTGGAGTAGGCATCAAAGGGGAAAAAAGGAGTAACAAATAAATCTAGGGCAAAATCACTGTGTTGTACTAACCTACACTGCAAGATAGACTGAAGGACTAGAGATTCAGATTGTGAGCCCATCCTTCTCTCTTTGCATGAGCCCATGAGCAGCAGTTAGAGATTCCAAATCTTTAAGGCAGACATGCAATTTGTCTTGCACAGGAGACTGCTACTGTGCTCTCTCTCCCCTGACCAGACTGCATGGCTTCAACAGGAGATATGTCCCTTTTCTCCAGTTACAGCATTCATTAACACTGCAGTGCTCAATCTTTTTCATCCTTTACCCTCATTCCTCGTTTCCCTCAGATATGTTCTAACCCATGTGCACACAGACAGTAGGAGAAAGGTCCCAGTCATGAAAGCAGGTATACAAAATCACAGAATAATGTTAAATAATGTTCAGTAAAAGAGTCCAATTTGATTTCATTCAAAGAAGGAGAAAGTACAAAGTCAGATCAGACTTCTGGGGACCACATCCAGCTGATTTCTGAACATACTCACAGACAGATATTCCACAGAAACATGCAGGAACAGAAGCTACTCAGCTGGCACATGGATCAGGACTGAAAGGAGACAGCTCAGCCCAATGTTTTCTTCTATTTTGCTCCTTTGCCCTGCTTCATATTTCCTCCCTCTTCTGAACTAAGCTCTTCCCAATACCATTCTGTCATCTTTCCATGCTTCATGGCCATGATGCCTCACTCCTCCCAGCAGCTGCCGGGGTAGCATCCCTTCTCACTACAAACACATGCTCCCTCAACCTCGCCGCGTGGGAGCTATGGCATTAGCCACCTCAGAAAGATTCTGAAAAGGACAAAACAGCTCCCACTAACAGCTGTCTCCTCTCTGATGAAGGAGAATAAGAGAAAAGGTTGTTAGAAGGGCAAAGGAATACTCAGGGGTATGTAAAGGCAGGAAATTTAAAAAAACCCCAGCAGATGGAAAGCTTGTTTCACACAACTTTTTGTCAATAACTCTGCAGAAATAACACCACAGGAATCCCTTGCCTCCAAAGACTTGATAAGATCCAGAGAAGGGAAGATAATTACAGGCAATCAGGGATATCAGATCTTCAATTACGAGAGACCAGAACTGTCACTTTTCTGTTCTCTGCCTCTGATTTATGCTGTCCTCTGCAGCATCTGGTTCTCATCACTAGGGACAGGATGCTAGAGCTTGCTACAGCACTGGTCTGACTTAAGTCTGGAAGATCTGGTAACTGCTCTTTGATGCCTCTTGTCTAATTCTACAACACCTCTCTCTTGGGGCAGACACACTTGCCCGTTCTCCTGTTCAGTCTGGAGAAGAGAAAGTTGTGTGGGGACCTCACAGCAACCTTCCAGTATCTGAAGAGGCTACAGAGAAGCCAGAGAGGGACTCTTTGTTAGGAACTGTAGTGACAGGACAAGAAGTAACGGGTATAAATTGAAAGAAGGGAAATTCAGACATTCAGATAAATTTTTTACTGAGTTCAGTAAGACACTGGAACAGGTTGCCCAAAGAAGCTGTTGGATGCCCCAACCCTGGCTGTGTTCTAAGTCAGGCTGGATAAAGCCTTGAGCAACCAGGTCTAGTGGGAGGAGTCCCTACCTATGGCAGAGAGGGTTGGGACAAGATGATCATTAAGACCTGGTCCAACCCCTTAACGTTCTATGATTCTATGATTCTTCCGCAGTTCATATGAAGCAGATGTAGGGTGGGGGAAATTCCTCTCTAAACAACTGTCTGACTGAAATCCCCCAGAGCAGAAGTTGTCACCGTGACCACCTGAGGACCCTGGCACACTCAAATACCCAGGCAAAGCAAGGAGGCAAGCTAAAAGCTGGTAAGTCCAGAGCCTCAAGATGATGATTTTTTCCCACACATTGTGTTATTAGTTATGGGATCTCTCAGGATCTCTGGAGGGCAGATGGCACCTCTTGGTGGCAGAAGTCAGCAGACAGGCTTTCCCCACAAAGCTCCTTGTCTTCATGCCTGATGAGCCGCAAGAAAGAAAAATATGTCAAAGGAGCATGAGATAAAAGTGAACAAAGCGGTCTGATGAAAAATGCAAGCTCCTACAACCATTTTTAGTGCTGATTTCTTATCAGGTGATAATTGTCATGAAAAACACACCTCATTTCCATTCCTTTCCACCAAAATCTACCTCAACGCATTGCCTCCCACAAAAAGGCAACTTGTGCCTAGCTTTGTAACAATACATCATTATCTCCATCATTACCAATGAACCATGAAATTCAGCTAATAAAAAAACAAACCCAGGAGTCCCAAACTTAATTTTGCTTTTAGAGTGCTGCTAGAGCCTGATAACCAAAAGCTGCATCCTTTGTCTGACAGACTGAAGCTCTGAGCAAGCTCCACTAATGAACTGTTGACAAAGTCAACAATGAAAAGAGCACAATAGATGCAGTGTATTTATCTGTATTGTCACAGCACCAAAACAGCTGCTGTCTGTGGAAACCACTATGCTGCTTCTGTAGAGCTCCCTCTTCTCATAAATCACACTCCCAGATGGTCTTGTAAACAACAACACAACAACATTAGAATGCAGCATATAGAAAACAAAGTTATGAATGCAACATTTGCAAGCAAACAATGTTCCTGAGCTGGCTCCTTGGAAACTGCCTTCTGCTTTGTGCATGTCCTTCCAACGGCAACCCTGGAGGAGCTTCCCATGTGCTTGCCAGTGCACAGCCACTCGGACACAAACAGCACGAGGTAACCAAGCCACAGGTAGGCACAAGTCTCAGAGCTGGAGCTCAGTCATCTGTGAGGGACTGCTCAGGCTCTGTTGCAGATGAAGTGACTATCTCTACACTATGAGGCAAACTGAAGGTGCAAAGTTTCTATAGGAAATTTCCATTGATGGACAGAGGTTGAGCACCATCAAGGCAGAAGGAAACAGAAAGGTTCTGGAGAGTCACAGGTCCCCATGGATGGTAGCACGCTGCTGAGGGAAACCTGAAGGCACAGAAAAGGAACAGAAAGCTGCTCAGGGAAAGCAACTTGGAGAGCCAGAGAGGAAATAACAGAAAGGACAGCAAGACAAAAAAAGGCCACGACAGAGCAGAATGAATCAGAGGAGACAAGGAAAGAAGGAAAATGAGAACTTAGGGAAGAGAGGCCTATCTAGTAATAAAATAAAACTATCATAGTGTTTCGCACTTGGTAGTTCAGAGTATCAGAGCAGGACCAGGCACAACACATAGTCACAATATGAACAGTGACATTGGAAGAGCATCTGAACCTCTGCTGTGATGACAAAGACAAATGCAGAGGAGGTTGGCAAAACCCACCCAGCCACTCCAAGGGTAAAACACATCTCACCATTGCAAAGCCGTTAATGTTCTCTTTTTGGCTTCCTGGTCCCACACTCACAGGGCTGATCCTGCCCACACTGAAGTCAGTGGAGAAGGAGATGTCTGACTGCTGACTGCACTGAAGCTGAATCAAGTTATGGGATAAATCTTAGATAAGAACCCCTCACAAATAGTATTTAGAGAAAATAGGATGGGGAAAAAAAGTATTTTTCCAGGTTTATACCTCACTTTTGGTGTCTATTTGGTCTCTTGCAACTATTTCTAAATCGTCAGCTTCTAAGTCCATAGCTCTGCCTTTTTCATGAAAACTGATTTAAATACAAAAGCTGTTTACTTGGCATATAGAAACAGTTTGATAACATTAGGCTGTGTTCTAGCTCTGCTAAAAGTGAACTAGCCTGTGTTTTTCTGTGATCCTCTTTTGTGCATCTGCCTAGAGCAAGGGATGGGCACATTTCAAAGACAAATAAAATACTAACAAGTTACCGGTAACATCATAGTGAATCATATTTAGTCACCCTGCAGGTATGCACATATCCAGCCTTGTTTATCAACTGACTAGTGAGATGCCTTGTGTTGTTCAACATCCTTGGCCTTTAGCATCATAGTGTACTCCAGATGCAGAGAGTTCACTTTGCCACGTGTTTTTATTAGTTATCAAAGACAAGACCAGACTGTGTGAATGCCATGCTCCCCCTCACCCCCCTTCTGGGACTTCCCCTCTTCTCATGGCAAAGAAAGGGTAAGATGAACAGTCACTGCAGGAAACTGTACCTTTCATTCTCTCCTCTGCAACCTCAAAGCATTCAGCAGCTCTGAGAAATACAGAGAGGGAGGGTGCTGTGGAAGTCAGTCCAAGGAGATGAGGGGTGAATAAAGGAATGCAGAGGATGGTTTGCTGTTGCTGAGCAAGAAAAGGAGCACACTCCTGCTCAGTATGAGCTATTTGCTGAAGCCAGCAATAATGGCAACAACCAATTCTTTCTAATACTGCTGACATTTCAAAAAAATTTCTTATTTTAAAAAGTTAATAACATCAAATAACTCAAGCTTTCACACTTCAACCATATCCCTTAAATGTAACACTGCAGCTTGACTGAGCTGTAGGATAATGCTAGTCCTTTTAATGCTCCTTAGGCAAATCTGTAGGGAATTTGGAGTCCTTCAATGCAATGCAAATTTGGTTTGCAACATTTCACCACTTCCTCCAGATAAAAGGCAGAGCTGATATTCACCTTCTTTCAGAAAGCCCAAGATAAACACACACACATATACAAACTGACATACATATGCATATATATTTGTATGTATATAAAAATAGTCACACACATGTATATGACTAAATGCTAACACACACAGGAGTGGGCTTTTGTCAGGTGTTTTTGTTGAGTTAAGCATATTGAGCTTCGCTGTAGGCAGCAGAACATCTGCTTTTAAACAGGACATTAAGAAACCATGCTTACCCCATGAATTTTGTAAAGATCGGAAATGCCCCATGCAATCTCTTACATTCAAAGCTTTGCATCAGTGTGACTTAGTTAAATGAGATTTTTGTTTCAACTTTGTGAAGTTATACAAGGCTGTGGCCAGTCAGTTTAAAATGCTACTATGATGAAGTGTTCTCTAGGCAGAGAAGCACACTCTGCAAAGTAATTTTCTTTAGAGCAGGAGCAGCATAATTTTAAACAGCATTACTGAAATTGTGACGCATGCCAAGATTGCTTAGAAACTACTCCTGATTTTTATTCTGTCTCTGTTGCAAAGTTAACCCCCACCCCCTCAACAAGCTGAACGGATCACAATCTGCTTATATTGGGCTTCGATTTTTCAGATCCTGGACTGATGCTTTGCTCATTCCTAATTCTACTAAAGTCAGTATGCCTGTTACTGAGATAAAGGTAAGTCAAAGTTGCTGGCTCTAGGTCTTAGGCAAGGATTCAGCAATGCAGGCTGAGCGTGGTTAATGTTTCCCAGGTGTTCATACACTAGTGGATTATGCTACCTGGGACTGTAAAGTAAAGCCAGTGCAAGGGACTACAATCCCATCTGGCTCCAACTGCACTGCTTCAGAGAGATGTGAAAACAGTTTACCATTTTGCAAAAGCTGTGGCAGGCCTTTAGACAGGATACGAACCACACTCACTTAAGAGAGGCACTGAGGAATGAGAATGGCGTTAGGAGAAGCAGCAGGTCCTGAGTGTAACCAATGGGGGAGCATGCTGGGAGGGGCAGGAGGCCAGAGCCAGCAAGGATCCAGTCCATTTGAGGCCAGACCCAACACACACCCCAGCCCAGCTGTCCAGCTACTCGTCAAAGACCCATAAAGTCAAGAAGGACTACCAGCATCTTGGGAGGTCAAATTTTAGTCACAGTGACCCTGGCAGGTGCTGTGCTCTGCAGTCCACAGGCAGGCTGGCTCCAAACCTACCCAGCATGCTCAAAAGCCAGGACCCAGGTGCCATGCACACTTAAAGGCTATGTTACTTAGAATTTACTGCCCCTCAGCACGACTAAGCATCACACTCAGAATACTGTAGGTAGGGCACACGTAGTGGTTAGTAAGTTTCTGCAACACTTTAGATCCCTGGTCAGCAACATAACTGCATGAGGACACACACCAGGGCACACAGCAGGGCTGAGAGGTGGGGTCTGGGATCCGCAGAAACAGAAGGAGGACTCCCTCATTCCCAGCCTGCACCCAGGCGGCGGGAGACAGAGCGCCGCGCGGACCCAGCCCCGCAGGCATCTCCCGCCCGCAGCCCGGAGCGGGC
>NW_008664271.1:93944-142482 GCF_000695815.1 Acanthisitta chloris | reverse complement strand
TCACGCCCGCCTGGCGGAGCTGAAGAGGCAGGCGCTGAAGCTGCTCATCCCCGGCCCCGTCGGCAGCAAGGTGAGCGCGGGGCTGGGAGGGGATGGCTTTGCCCGGCGCGGCCGCGGTCCCCTGGGAGCTGCCCCCAGCAGCCGCTGGGGTTTCAGCCACCTGGGCTCCCCTCTGCCGGTGTCATCGCTGAGAACTTCGGGGTTTTTTTTTGTGTTCTCCCCTTCTTGGTTTTGTTCCCTTTCCCCACCCCTTCCTCCTGCTTCATGTGGAGCATGTTGCCTCTCTCGCTGGAGGCAACATTCGGGGCTGTCTGTGACAGTCCCCTCAGCTCGCTTTTTGTCTCCCTATTTCATTGCCTTGAGAGTGTTGTTATTTCCTGTGTGCTTGTTCTTTTTCTAGAGAGGAGTAAGTAAGGGTGGGAATGCTACATGGGAGTCATTGGTCCCTTCCCCGTTTGCTGTCTTTGATCCCTACAGAATGGATTTACAGAGTATTCTGAGATTTGGCATGCCAACTTAGTGGTAAAGTGTGTACCTATGGTCTGATGCCAGAGGTTTCTACTTCCACTGAGGGGCCAGGATCAGGAGAGACCCTCCTGTAGCTCTGGATTCAGATCAAGTGTTGAAATGCTGTGTGAGCCCAAAGGTCACCCAGGGAGGCTGTGGAACTAAACCCAACTTTCCTGGCTGTCCTTAACAGAAGGGTAACTTGGTGATGCTTCTCTCTTTCAGAGAAGCACCAGATTATTTTAATTTTTTAAATCTTATTTTTAATAAGAAGACTTGGAAGTACTTGAAGCTGCTGGAACCCTGAGTGTTGGGTTGAATAATTCTGTGCCTAAAGAGCATGTAGACATTTCTGACATTTGGCCTCAAGTTTTAAGAACTGACTGATTCTGGATAGAGTTGGAAGTCTGCTTTCTGCCTTTGTTGGGGGATTTGGTACCTCCAAAAGCATACTCTGAATTTTTTTGGTTTTGTTTTGCTTGGCATTGTTTTTTGTTTTCCCTGTTTGTGCATATAAAGATTAAGGCTAACAGCCCTAAATGAGTGACCAGCAGCCCTTGGCTGACCTCATGCTAACCAAAATAGTAAGCATTGGGTTCTACCATAGCAACCCTGTGAGTGTTGTATTGTGAATGAGTCTACAGCTCCTGGAATGTAATACAATGCAATTTTGTTTGCCCTGTTAGGTCCAGGTACTATCAAATGATAATATTTACTCTTCCACTTCAAAGAGTTTTCATTAGTGGTTACAATAAAGAGGTATCATGGAAAAGAGCTGGCTGCTGAGAAAGGGTCCGTAGTATTGCTGTTGTGTTGTACTCTCCATTATTTATTTATGTGCTCTTTGAGAGGGAGTTGGTGCTCTCATGAACAAAAGACTCAAGGGCTGGTTGTTACCTTGTCTCAAGAGCTGACTTAACTGAATTATTCATGAAAAGGGAAAGGTGGAACCACCAAAATTAATAGTAAATTTAACCATTAATACACAGTTGATTCATTTTAAAGTAACCCTGTACCAAAATCTTTGTGAATTCCAGGCTGTGTGATTTGGCATTGATTACCAGCTGAGACTATAGGTGGGAAATTACTGTTACAAATATGAGAGCCATCAGAATAACTGGGATTAGGGGTGTAGGGGAGGATACAACTAACATCAAGGCAGTGTTAAATAGAAATTGACAGCTTTTTGCAGTCATGTAAAGGTTTGTACAGGGTTCCCTTATTGCAGTAGTGGTTGATGTTGTCCATCCTAGCCTTCCTGAGTTATTACCGTTATGTTACTATTGTTATTTGCTCAGTTTGCATAATTAAGCTGATGGTCTTGTACAGGCCAATCTTCATTCATATCAGTAGTAATCCTTACTTCTGTCTCTGTTCCTCTTACCTGTGTCCTTTCTTCTTTCATCTACTTTCCAAACCTTCCAGTTCTAGTAAGAGTGCCACTTACAAACCCATTGCTATCCAATCTGTGCGTTTAGGGGGAAGGAAGGAGATCTAAGTAAGGTGGTCTCTGCAGGCTATGGTAACCCTCTGCCCTATTTGCTATGCTTGGTAGTACTTGCAGGCTCAGTCCTATTGAGGTACTCCAGCCTTTTGCACACAGTTCCCTTCTGCAGATGGGTGCTATTGACTATGCCTGTTTGCAGAAGTATCCTTTGCTCTCATCCTTCCTGGCTTACTTGCAACTGTTACGCACTTTCTGGGCTTGTGATTTTTGCCTTCAGCTGATGCTGCCCAGCAGAGTAAGGCTTTGGTCTGCCTGATTTAGGGTAAGAAACATCATGGCTAGTCCTATTGACTTCTTTGGACCTGATATGCTATGCTGGTATTGCAAGTTTGAGTTTGCTTGCATCATGGAGTAGCCTTATCAGTGTCTGCTTTGAGGAAAACAAGGCATTGGCATGGGCCTTGCCGTTTCAGCCAGGACCTGTGAACTGCTTTTGCAAGTGTGTGCCACAGTAACATTCTGGGGTTGCCCTCTGAGGGTCTGTAAAGATTGTGGAAACCTGTCTGTCTGGGCAAAACTTGATTTGAGTTGAGGCTGCGTTTTTCAGAGTTTTATGAGGTCTGCTCTTTGCTGCTGTGGAAATTGGGGTTTTCTGGGTGTGGAAATGGATCCTGCCACTGAGTTAAGTGAAAGAAGAAGCAGATCATATTCCTGATTCTGGATATCCCCTCAGAGCTTGCCAAGCATCTTACAGCTCAAGACTGGTGCCCATAGAACAGAGCTAATTGCTGATATGCCTTTATTAGAACAACTAAATGAAGCATTTAAAGGATATCAGTCGTCATCTAGTCAACCAGATGTAACTGACTTACATGTTTTTGTATTGTTGCTGTTGAAGACAGCATAGAAATGTCATTAGCAGTATAAATACAGTCCGTGGCACCTGTTTCACATTTATGCTGTATTTAGAAATGCATATAATCTGGGGTATTTTGTGCTGCAGAACAAGCAGAATGAGGGTATCTGTGGTTGTACATACATCTAGTATCAGATATTGGAATCTACAGAAACCTATCCAAATGTGAACCTATGTTTGTTTTCTACAGTGTGTAATTATGTAAAGGTTTGTGGATATCTGTAAAGTGTAATAGTACACTTAATTGCTTCATAAACAGACCAGGCTTTGTGCATGAAGCTATGTACTGAAGCTTTTCATTTGATTGAGAAAAAGCCACACTTAACCTAAAGCAAACTGCTTCTGACTAGCTCATTGTTAGTGTTGAGGTGTTTAGCTTTCAGTTTTAAATAGAAACATTCTCTCCTAATATGTCAACAGGATGAAAACTCGGGATTTTTTTTTTAGTGAGTCAGGAAGGTGAAGAATATATAATTACAGTTGTGCTGATTTATTTAACCATTAAAAGTGCCAGGTTCCCTGCTAATAGCAAGGAGAAAAGTGCTAAAAGCTTGCTGTTTCTTTTTCCTGTCTTGTGATACAGATATGACTTAATGATGTTCAGCAATTATGTGCATACAAGGGGTTATGTTTTGAGAATTAAATCCTGTTGGAACCCCCATGTGAAGCAGGCCTGTGGGAAATGACTAACACAGGTGGTTGGTATAGCTAGCTGCACACTGCAGTTTGTAACTGAGGGCATCTTGGGGTATTTGGTGGCCCTTGTTTGTGGAGTTTGTTACATTTGCAAGATAATAAAGATTGTCTTAAAAATGACTAACACAGATTTTAAAAAAGTTCAAACTTTCTTTGGCTATATTTTCAGGAGGGCATTGGATGAAATTCTAGCATGGAAGTTTCTGGCATCATATTCCTTATTGATCAGAATTTGTGTGAAATCTGCCTTGTATTCAAACCTGTGATATCACCTGTTTTCAATGAACACTAATCTCAAAGGGCATCTAACAATTGCAGACTTGCTATATGGATGTATATCAAATTATGTGTAAATAATCAATTGAATCCTAATAGGAATACTCTCAAGTTGATAGTTATAAATTTGTTAGTATGGAATTCCAAAAATCCTGAATACAGCCTTTTAAACCAAGGTAATTTGAGTGAGTAGATATGAATAGCTGCTTGGGCATGTTGTGATTGGGTTGGTAAGTAAAGATACTATTCTAAGTAGTAGATATGGATAGCACTGATGTTATGTGGCTTATATTGTGGACTATCCCCTATGTAAAATGTCTGTGCTTCTGAGTCTAAGAATTGGGTAAATGCTGATCACAGTGTGTCTGTGAAGAGGGAAGGAAAGGACTTCCATGCTGGGTACAGTTGTGTTGTCTTTCATGAATTTTACTGACACTCTTACTTTTTTTACTTGCATATTGTTGAATTAGCCTTTCCTTTTTTCAGGGGTGCTTGGTGGTCAAATACTTGACTAATAATTATTAATAATGAAGACAACCCTGAAGCTTATCTAGTGAAAAACAGGTTCTGTTAGCTTGTAGATACTTTAGAAGCATTCCCCATAGAGACAGGACAGTCATGAACCCTTCCTCAAAGCTTAGCAAGTGGCAGAATAATGAAATTTCATTTCCGTCCAGACCTTTAATTTGTGAACAAGCACGGCCAGTCTGTATGGTGACTTAATTCACTGAGCAAAAAATCTCAGGCACCTAATCATTTCATCCCAACTCATTGTAATGCAGATAGGATTATTGCATTAGAAATGTGATTTTAAATGGCCCGAGGCAGTAATTTGTCAGCATTTGGAAGGATTAACTCCATTAAAGTTTAGGCAGCAACAACCATTCTTTTCTGTTGCATCACAGGTCACAATACCAAACATTTAGCATAACTCATCTGCAAATCTTCTTACAATTGTATGCTTCCTGGCAAATTGGGAAACTGTGAGCTACTTCACTTGCACTGGAATTACAGCTGCTTGCAGAGGTCCAGAGGAGACAAATGGATATGCCTTCACCTCTGATGAATTAATGTAAACCCTTTTCTAGGAGCAGCTGGAAGTCTTGCTGTGTCAATCCGCAGTGTCAACATGTGAAATGATATAACTATCTTTCAAGCTTGCAAATATCTTTGAGGTAAGGGTGAAGATATTGTATATTAAAGACTGATCTTTAGGAAGCTGTCAAAACTGTTAGCTCTGCAGCTTTCTCTATGGGATGAAAAAGACATTACTAAGTGCCCTGTAAATTAGGAACTGGCTTATGATTATATTTTGTGAATTGAAACTATGGTGTCTTTTCTATCAGAAAATAAAATACTCTTAGACCATAGAGCTGCTCAGGGGTGGAGAGGGAAGTATTAACATTTTATCTGAAGTAAATCTCTAGGGAGGAGAAAATACTTTTTTTTTTTTTTTTTTACAGAGACTTGGCTGTACGTCTGTAAACATTCTGTTCAGAAATACAGAGTCAATGCTGAATATGTAACTGGCCTCCTCATGTCAGGCTGTTATTAATTGACAAAGCATCTTCAAGGTGCTTTATGTGTGCCATGAACCTTGCACCATCTCTAAAATAGCCTTGTATCTTTAGATAGCCTTATATTTTCCTATAAGTAAATGTTGCAACATCCATAGAAATATTGTATAATAAGCATAAGTTTTTGACATATAGTTTGGGAAGGGGAGGAGGAAGAAGGGTAGTCTGAGCTCCCCAGACAGTGTTAGAAAAAATGTCACACATCACCAGTGCAGGCCATGGGCACGTAATGGGAGTCACGCCTGCATCAGCAGATTATTAGAACATTGCAGTACTGTGTATGTAGGGCTGAAAGACATAGCAGTTTTGCCATATCAGCAGCACATAGCCTTTGACATCATATAATTGGGGTGCTTCCAAGCACTGAACTTGCAGCCTGCCACCACAATATACTTGACTGCCATGCTCTACATAATTATGTAGTAGGAACTGCAGCATTTTGTGACATGTGGTCTGCGTGTCAAAAAGCCTGAGAGATGTTCTAAGTTAAATTGCTAGCTTAGATCTTAGCAAAGTGTCATGCTGTAGCTTGAGAGGCATCAGTGTTATTAAAATGGAGAAGCACAAGCATCTGCCTTCCCCTCCTAGCCCACAGTTTTTATTGTTGAAGCTGCAATTCAAAGACTATCCCTGATTGCAGAAAGGCAGATTTTATGTTTACTTTGACTTAAGCAAGCTGGAATTTGTAACAAAGCTGTATCCCAAGATATCCAAGTGTCTTTCACAGTCTGTCCTCCTTTGGACCAAATTTTGGTTGCCCTGGGTCACTGATGGAAAGCAGCAGTGAAGTAGTAACACATTGAAATGCTGCTTTCCTCTTGGAAACTTTGGCTTGCACATTTGAAAAACATGGCAGTGTTAACACAGTGTAGTCATTGGAAAAAGATTGTTTTTGAAAATCATACCATGGCTGCATCCTTATTTGTAGGTTTATGAAACTCAAATCCCCAGTGACTTGTTTCCCATTTTTTAGTTTCAATTACTTTCTATGCAACCTTCCTATGTTAAACAATTTAAAAAAAAACTACGAGCATAGTGAAACTACTAAGAACTGTTTAGGTGTCTGGGTTTGAAATCTGAAATATGTATAATTTAGACTTGGTACAGGTCAGACTTCTTTGTATAGCTGTAACATCTTGTAGCGTCTACAACCAGAATATACAGTTGCTTATGCTTCTTTTCCCTCCACTCTTCTCTTGAATTTTACAGTGTAGCTTAATAATATTTTGAGGAGAGTGTGTTTTGAGGTTTCTTCAAGTAAAATCAGAACAACACAAAACACTTAATAGAGCAGGAGAAAGTTGCCTGGACCATTCTGAGCTTGGGATGGAGGCTGTTCATAAGATCTTGCAAGAACTATCAAATACTGAAAATTTTTTTCCTTGTCTAGCATAAACTATTGCTTGTTACTTGTAAAAGCATCAAAGAAGTGGGGAGGGGATGAGAGAAGTCTGGATGTGAAGTCTGGATGTCAGTCTGTTGACTTACATGAAATTGACCTTAGTAAGGGGATTTGGACTTCATCAAAATCAGTAGGATTTCATTTAGGCCACAGCTCTATGTATCATGTGCCTCTAACCAGGGAATACTTGCATGCATTCAAAGCAGCAGACATTCTGCTCAGGCTGAGCAGGGCTAAGACATGCTGGCTGCTTGTGGGCTTCCCATGTGTCTTTTCTTTCTCCTCTGCATATGAAGGTCGTAAGTTAGCATCACTGCAGGTCTCCTGTGTGAATACACAGTGGTTGCTCTCTGCCTTAGTTCTTATAAAAATGATAGATAGTTCAAACACTTCCAATAGTGCTGCTTTCTAAACTTGGATCCTTTTGTTCAGGGAGTGACTAGATGTGCTATTACAACAGCAGCTGTGAGGAGCCAGTGATCTCTGAGAAAGGTACTGATGAGGGCAGCACAATGCATCCAACCATAACCTCTGCTGTAACTAGTACAGAATATAGGGATTACTTTCTAATTACCTAACAAAAGAGAGAGTAAAGAAAAACATGATACCACCTATACAAAGTAATCAGTCTTAAGGAATTGGTGTGTTCAATTGCAGCTCAGACTTATTGTTATGGTATCAGAATTAAATTTATATTATTTGAAATATTACAGTGTAGTAAGGCTGTTAAAAGCTGCTTACTATTCCAGCATTGGTTTACTTCTTAAAAATGATTTTCACCTTTAGCTGTGTTTATTTTTATTGTCACTAAGCCCTTCTGTTCAATCTGTATTATTAAGTCACATAGTATGTGGTTGATCTTGAATTTCTTATCTATTATGAAATATTGTGTCTCTTTTCTGAGAGGCAAGAAAAAAGATTATAGTCCAGAGAAACCTTCAGGCTGGTTTCCTCTCCTCAGCTTTCCTCTGAAACTATATTTGGGAGTGTTTGTGGGTTAAAAACATAAATTGCCAAGGGAGTCCTTTTCAAGAGACCTGAGGAAACTGACGGGTTATTAAACTGGACTTGGTTTGCAATTAATGATGAAAACAAAAGACTTTCCTCAGAAGCAACTGGACACTTCTAGAGTCACATAATTAAAGCAGTTGTTGATACAAGACTTTTGTATTGCATATTTAAAGTTGTCATGTCTTCCTATTAAACAAAGGAGGGCTGAGTCTGTTGACTTTGTTGCCACATGTAGGACAATTTAACTTACAGGCCTTATTGTGTCTGTTTCGTTAGTGTCTGGTCAATGGTTACTCAATGGATTTGGTGATTTGGGAAAAGAGCAAGCTAAATCAAATCTGCATCTGGAAAACACTTTAAATTTCTTGCTGGTGGTATGCATAGAAGGAACTGTATTTGTCAAAGGCGGGATATCTGTATCCAGTGCAGTATGACTGATGTAAAGCATCCATCCAGCTCTAGTGTCTGTAAGAAAATCTGGAATTGGGAATACAGTCTGTGTTTTGGTTTCCAAATTCCTTTCAAGTGGATTTTGCTTTATATGTATTTGTTTTTTGCATGTGTTTTCATGTGTGGAGTTTTTATGATCTACTAATAGATCTAGTCTAACTTATATTTCACCATGCCTCCTAAATCATAAATACACTGATGTGATTGTTTATTTGCACCTGAGTATTTGCAACAGCTTCTCTATTCTATGGGCTTGTATGGGAACAAAATTCTACTCATGTGAATGTTTCGGGGAAAAGCAAATGAAAGGAGGCTTTGACATCCACCACAGCAAATATTTTCTTTTTCTGAAGAAAAAAGTGAAAATTCAGTGGTTTGGGGTCTCAGCTCTGTTCAGAACTGGCTGCAATAATTTCCCCCAAGTTGTGCATATTTCATTACCTTTCTCTCTACCAGCCTCATAATTGACTGAAGGTAGATGAAGATTCAGGAATACAACTCCTCAATTTCTGTGGGTCTGTCTCATTCTGTTGGAAACTGCCCATTCCTTTTATTACAGGTGTACTTGAAGATATAGAAGAGATTGCTGCAGTGCTGAAGATGATTGCTCTGGACTCCTATGTTAAAAAATGGGGGAGACCTTGGCCTTTGCATGTTTCTCTCCTGGCTCGTGGAAGTTACCTGGGCAAACTCCTGTCTTACCAAAGCCAAACTCAGATTTGATTATGCTGAAGTTACTCAGGAGAGCAGACTGCTGCCTGCTAACTGATTGTCTGAATGATTGTATGCTACTATTTCAGTTGGACAGTTTTATTTTTCTGTGCCTCTTGGCTAAATGAACCTCTGACCTGCTAAGTGCCAAATGCTGGAAGAATTACCCATTTACTCAGTCCACCTGATGGACTCCAGCAGAAAGCCTAGTGGGCAATAAGGCAGTCTTGGCTTTAAGCAGGCACTGAACAGTGAGAATAGAAGTCATTACTCTTCATTTCTCTATTAGTTTCACTGCTCATTTAATAGTGCTGGGCAAAGAAAAACATTAATATCCTATTCAGCAGCCAAATGCACCAAAGTGGGAGTTGTGACTCGTATGTTTTCCTCTTTTCTAATGGTATCATTAAAATTTAACAAGTCCTCTAAATCATGTTAGTATTCCCAGGGTTAATATGCTGAAATTGCTGGCAGCATTCCCACAGGAAGAGTTAACAGTGGCTGAGGCTGTGTGGCTGGCATTTGTTGCTTAGAGGGAGGTGCTGGGACTGGAGAAGCCCTGGCACCAGAAAGGCACAATCAAGTCTTTGGTGACAGGAGGCATTTACAATACACATACATATTCTTTCCTATCCCCCTCTCCCTTTTCACTCCCTCCTTGCTCTTCTTTCCCCATTAGCCCTAAAGCTGTCATTTCAGCTCATACCCATTAGATTTCTAATGGAAATTCTTGACAGTAAGCCTGCGTAGATGTGAACCTAGCAGGAAGGCACACAAGTGTGTTAGTTGGTGCGAGTGTCAGATTTAAGAGATTGTTAGACCATAGATGGCTTTTACTGGAGGTCGAGAAGGCTAACAAAGTGGGAGATGCAATTAAAATGGTATTTGTTAGAAAGGAATAGCTAGCTGTCTGGGCAGACTGAACATGGGGAAATGATGGGTAGCTGGGAGGCCATTAATGATGGCTTTGTAAGCAGTTCTGCGGCATGGGTGGTAAGCCTAAAGAGCTGCTCTTTTAGTATACCTAATAAGACTTCCTTTTTTTTATCTTCTGTGTGTCAAATCCTTTTTTTAATAATGGATTTGACAAAAATTCTGTGGATTTTGGTTTATCTTGAAAGGTGGGTGAAAAAGTGGGTGAGGTGGGTAAGAGAAAAAAATGGCTTTTGGGAGCACTCTCCATCACCTTGAAAACAAGATTCTACCAGATTTTACAGAGTTGATTGTTATTGACTCAGTGTTCTTGCAAAGAGGCTGTTTGGTGAGGAATATGAGATGGGGTGGGAAACTCACTGAAATAATTTCTCATTTTAAATGAACAGTTGGGATCTGATTCTTGTAAGCTCTTCACAAGAGCTCTGATACTAAATAATCAGAAAACCTTTTCAGAATTACTTCCACCACTGCAATCATCTTTAATTGCTAGAGATATTTGATCACATCTCTCCTTTATCCTGTTTTTTCACTGAACTGTTGGTTTTTTGGCTTCAGCATCATGGTTAACAGTTTTCAAAGTTGCAAGGGGTGGGGCAGGCATTTACAGCAGATTGGCAAATATGTTTTGGTGTCCTAAAAGACATAAGCATCTGTGACTATAGAGAAGGCCTCTTACAAGGAGAAGTACGTGGCTTTGACAGGAAGAAGACAAACTATGGAGACAGGAATGAAGTGTGCCTTGGGTGGTCCAAGGCAGCAAAGCAACAGTGCTTTCATAGGAAAGGTGGCACACTAGGGAAGCAGGGAGAAATGGATCATAAACCTGGGTTCTGTAAAAGCCTGAGCTCACTGCTGGTGTCTTTATGGGTTTGCAGAAACGGCTCATATGAAGGTTGTGTTTTGTTTTGGTTTATTTTCCTTTTTAAAAAGTTATCACTATAATTTTTCATCTCAGTCTCCCACTGCCTCTTAAAATGGAAACCAGCAAGCAGCCAGAAGAGCAGAAATCAGTTGAACCAAAGTTGCCTTGGGTTTAATGCATTTAAGTATTTTTAATTCTGAAATTGATTTTATTTCCAAAGACTAAGGTACTGGTGTATCCTGTGATCTAAAGATGTAACTAGGTTTCCTTTCTTCTAATTAATTTGATTCTCTTTTGTTTATCAGTCACAAGACATATATGTTCCTTACTGTCAATTTTAGATTTGGCATAAGATTCAACCCATTGCACTAACAATTTTATCCAGCATAGCAGATAAATTACATATGTTTTAGTGCATCAGCAATAGTTATGAATCCAGCCTGGCTTTTCCTTTCCCTGAGTCTGCCTATGAAGGAAAAAACATTTGATTACCAGATTAATTTGAATTAATTAATGAGTGGTAGGATTACTAGTTCCATAGTATTATTATACTATACACTCTAAGGGCACACTATTAAGTAGCAATACTTGTTCCAAATACTTTAAAAGCAGAACATAAAAGACTTAGGGTATGAGAGGAGAGCTAAAGGGCTGAATGTGCTAGCACTGATGGCTCTAAATGAAGTGCTTTAAATTGCCATCCCTCTTTGTCAGTCCTAGTTACTTAGTTCTTCCTAGCTTGGTCTGCCCCTGTCTTGCCTGTTTAATATTCCACTTAAGTATAACAAGAGATGAAACATCCAAGATGCCTGTATCCTCCAGGAGTCAGTGCTACTGATGTGAATACTTGTGTTAGCTGTTCATAACCAGTGAGCTAAACGGTATAAAGAGGAGGGGGAGAAGGAAAAGGGAAACTCGTGACTTTTTTAAATTCGCTGTTCTTTTTATCAGCAAAGGAAATAAATTCTGTCGCTTTCCTACTCCAAATGCATGTGCTCTGGATAATAGGAATTGTTTCAATAACACACACTGCTAAGGCCCAGATAAGGGCTATTTCTGTGCCTGAAATATCAAGGACCAGTGTGTGCTGTGTGGAATCATGCTGCTGAGGAAGCTGTGTGTAGTAATGCACATGGGTGACACTGATAAATGGCTCCTCTAAGCAAGCATCTGCAGCAAATTGTCAGATTGAGACTTCCCAGCATACCCTAGACCTCTGCATGAATGAAATCTCTGTTGTGCTATTATTTACCCACTTCCATATGAAATGAGAGGATAGGATTCATTGCTTCAGTGCAGCTTTTATGAGTTCGCTCTCTTTATGAATGTACGCCTGTATATATTTCTTTTCCTGCATTTTCTGCAGCTATGGCTGCAGAACTCCCAGTTTTTTCTCACTGGTTAGACATACAGCTTTTTGAAACGGGATAAAATGACTTTCAGGGTAAAGGATGGGTCTTTTACTTCTAGAAACCTATAATGAAATATGTTCTATGTGTATTGAGTTCTTGGCAAGACATATATATCATTAAGGTAAGTACTAAGCATGGTGTGGTTTTTGTTGTTTTATTTTGTTGTGGCTGTTTTAGTAGAGGTTGTGGTGACTGGGAAAGGAAAGGGAAAAGTCTTAGATTATTTTCTCTTTTGAAGAATCATGATTACTGTCTTCTAAAGGCAGAGAGACAGCCTGCAAATCTATTTTGCACTGAAGTAAAGCCTCATCTTTTCCTTGTTACCACTGGACTTCACTGATACATGAAAAGAATTAGAGTTGCTCTTTGTCTTTCTTCAACACGTCATTTGGATTTTTTATTTTTTACTACTTTGAGGTGATTTTCTAGAAAAACTTGTCAGTGAAACCGAAACTCTGGCAGTTAAAGCTTTGATTGAAAGGTCTCTTGAGATTGGGTAGAATTTCTGGCCAACCTAGAAAAAGCAATTTTTTGTAGTTAGCATATACTGTCAGTACATAAAGATCCTGATAAATTCCCCACTCTTCTTAATTCCAGCCAATATGTCAGACCTCAGGGCTCTGAACTGCTGTGAGTTTACCTGCAAGGATATACAATGGTAACCTCTGACAGCAGCAGAAAGACTTATCATGGACACAAAATTCAGCTCCTAGATCATGCTAACAAGCACTTTAGGTGAAGTTTGCTTTCACTGGCAGTGTGGATAAATCCGACAGGGAGTTTGGATGCTGCTGGGGTGAGGAGGTATGTGCTGTCCCACCACCTTGCTGTGGTGTTGATGGCTGTCTGCAGCAGTTTGCTCTGCCCTGCCGCTGCAGCTCACTTAAATTATAGCTCCATTATTGGAGCCCTTAGGTTCTTGCTATCTTAGCCTTTGCCCTCAGGCTATTTCTGTATTCTGTATTGGATATTTTTTGGTGACGTGGAGTGGGATTTTCCCCACAGAAGTTTCCATAGGAAAAGACCTTTTTTAATCACTTGGTGGAAAGGACAGATGCTCTTAGAGGGAGTCAGGTGGTTTGTAACACTAAGATGCTCACGGAAGTCACAGGACTTAACACAGCTGCAAATATTCACACCAGTTTGCCTATTACTGGAGTACATGTGTAGGTCTCATCCCAGTAAAATATTTGTTTCTTCTATTTCTACAGCTGAGAAGAGATACAGAGCAACTTGGTGAACTAATTAGTTGCATAAAACAGAGTTCAGGTTTCTTACATGCTTGTGCTCTTGACTAATGGGCTTTTCCCTTCCTTGCTAATGTTGACCATCCCATTCTGCAGCAGCTCTTGTATGCTGGCTCAGTGTGAGGCTGAGCCAGTATACAGGCTCTTCTGACTGTACAGAGAGGAAGAAGAGACTTGTGGTTTGCATTGCAAAGCTGTCAGCCTCAAAGGGATTGGGGTATGCCTCTTGAATATATAGTAACTAATAATCCAGTTATAAAAGTCTTTTGGAAAGACCATGACTTCTGATTCTCTGATTGGTACCAGAAGCTCACTGTTAGTTTAACAAAACAAAAAAACCCAAAAATTTCTAATTTTGGGGTTCTTTTCTTATTTTTTTTTCCCCATGACTGTTTATTAATTCTTTCCTTTTCTTCCTACCTTGGACAGTTCATATCTGTGAATAATTTAATTGTCCTTGGCTGTCTGCTGTTGTGAATGGCATGCTGTTAGGCATTCTGTATTCATGTAGTATTTGTTAATGTTTGTTTTGTATTCTGTCTGCCTCTCTGCCTTTTCAGAGATCAAATGGATGATGCAAGGCTTGACAACATATAAATGCTATTAAACTGGATCTGAAAGAACAGAAAAGGAGGCCTTTGTCATTTCATTAGTTATAACATTAATTGGAATAGATTGTTCAGTGTTTTTCTTGCCCGTGGAGAAGTAAATGTTGATGTGAAAGAGTTTTTTTACTTTTGGAAAAGTTTGTCTTGAGTATATGCCTAGAATTTACAAGTAACAATTTGTTTGTGATATCTCAGATGTGTTCCTTCTCTCTCTGTTCTCTCCCTAGATATTCTTTTATATTGTTATTATTCACAAGTTTTAAACTGCAGAAAAACTAGTTTTCAGATTTTAAGTTTTTTGTCTTCACTGAAGATTGTATTGCTTTAACTGTTCTTGTCATGATGCTTGTCAAGCAAAAAAACCCTCCAAAACCCATAAACCATTTGTAAAATTTTGTTTGTGTTCTTTCTAATCCAAACATAAGCATCTTTATTAGTATTTATTAAATCCTGTCTGTAACCCTCATGAGCCTCAGGCTGAGATCCTGAAACAGTAGGCAGAAAGCACACTCCAAGCTACTTTGTCTGCAGTTGTCAGGTGAATGGGAAACCAGGTTAATGCTTTACTGCAATTCTAGAGTGATCTGAATTTCCCTTTCTAAGAAAGCTTCATCTTTCAGGAAAAAAATCCCAACACGCTAAGAACAAGAAGTAACATTTTCTGTCATGGATAAATGACTTAATACCTGCTTTCCTGCTGGCTGTTACATTAGTAACATTTTAAGGTAATGTTGTAACTTTTTCATCATCCACAAAGTGTTTGAATGTATGCTGCAGTTCTAACAGCCTCAACTTTTGTATCTGTTTTGCCCAAGTTCCTCCGAGTTCCTCAAAGCTCTTTATCTTCATGTATTTCTTGTCGTGCCTACCAGAGTCCACTATGTGTGCCGGGCTTCATAAAACCAGTGCGTAGCCCTATAGGCAGCAGAGGGTCTTTTGAAGTGCTTCTGATGCATCTAATGCAGAGGGATAACTTTCTGTAAAGCTGGGCCCCAGTGTTGCTGGACAGCTGGCTAGCAGGTATGTGCTTGCTTTGCTTGGCCTTTAGAATCCAGGCCTGTAGCTCTTGCTCTTGGATGTCAGCCAAGTGGCTGTGCATTGTGACTGGGTGTCAGTGCTGCAGTGTCTCCCAAGGCAGGCATGTTTGGAGACTCGGTTCTCACTGTGAGCAGTGCTGGATGTGCTGCCTCTTTGTCTGTGGAATGGCTTGTTAGGCTGCCTTTAATCTGAACCATCTGTGGCAACCTGCATGCTCTGTTATAATACTGTTTTTATGTCAGACCTCCAGCGGCATGCTGTGAGTGAGCTGGAGACCAGCATGGGAGTTAAAGTAGAAAATCCACAGGAAGCATTGCAGTGCATATACAATTAACTGGAAAATAATTATGTTCATTGTGAACTGTACATCCTGAACCAGACTCCATCTTTTGTTTTTATTCTGTCAACTGTAGTGACTCTGAATTTACAGGGTGTAAAATGAGGGTGAAATGTATCTGCAGTTGTTCCAGTGTTTGTTAAAGGCCTCCCTCTGTTGGGTGAAGCAGTATTGGACTTTGTGCTTCCCTTTATCATTGTCTGTTGAAGGATCCTTTCAGGCAGTCTGAGGCTTGTTAGAGCCCCCAAAACATGGAGTTGCTAATTGGCTACAGTTCTGTGCTTTCTTTACATACTGCTGTTTCTCTTCCTATAACCGGCAAACATACCGTATACCTCTTCCCTTTAAAAAACCTCTATGCTATTTTAACCTCGCCACCCCATTTTCTGTTCTGTTTGGATAATTTTATTTTCCCGAACTAATGGCTCACCTGGACAGGATTGCTTCTGGCTCTGTGATTATAGCAATTAACTCTAACCCTAAGGAAATGGCTTGCTGTGTTGCATGGCAGCCAGGGTCTACAGGAGCTGGCAAAACAGAATGGATCAGACTTCACTTCTCTTTCATTTTAAGCTTATTATCGATTTTCAAGGAGAGCAACTTACTGTAAAGGATCTTGTCAATTTTCAGGTTGGTGAAGTTATTCCAAAATCTGCTGACTTGATATTTTTCAGAGTTGCTGTGAATTCCTTACAACTTCTAGCAAACTGCAATGGCTTTGGTTGTTTTGTAAACAGGACTTGTTAAGCTTAAAGAAACTGAGAACTACAGCTGGAAACACTGTCATAATGTTTTCTTTCTGCATATTAGACTTGATTTTATAGTAGTGTTTAACTAAGCCTTAGTATTATCTTTCATTTGGTGGTATAGAATCATGAGAATCCAGTTTTAAGTGGAGGTAGGGTCTTGGGAATGCGTCATTGTCTTTAGCAAGCTTGCTCACACATAACTAAAACCAGATGTGTCAAGCAAGAGCTTTGAACATTGGACAAAATGGGAGCAAGCAGTGTATGTAGGTATCTGAGAGCAAGCCTCACTCTGGGTACCAGGTGTTATCAAAGAGCACCTCTCAGCTAACATCAGAGGTGATAATGTGAACAAACAGTCTGAATAGTCATGACATGGCACAATTAAATCTTTATAGGGCTAACCTCAACCTGCTGAATTGGCTGCATGAGAGGAAAGGTAGGTCTGCCTACAAACAAATACAGGGCTAATAAACCTACAATTTGTTTTTGTACCCCCACTGCCCCTTTTAATAATTCTTTTGCCAAATATCAGCCCAGATGGGAAATTGAAACCAAGCTCACATGCAATTCTGTGGAATTGGAAAGGTGTGTGCTACACCACTACAGGTCCCCTGGGCTGGAGAACTGCCAGGCTTGATGATAGGTGCTTTGGCTTGGATGGGACTCCTGGAAGTTACTTAGTGCAGCTTACACTTCAAATCAGGGTGGACGTCAGTGTTAAATCATCTTGTTCTGTGGCTAATGCAGTGAAATGATGAGCATCTCCAAGGCCAGAGTTTATACAGCCTCTTAGGCCTGTTGCCCTTCTACAGTCCTGTCCTCTCAAGTGTACACTCTTGCCCTGTCTCTTGTGTCTTGTTCACCAGAAGGTCAGAAGAGTACTTGTTAGGGCTAACCTGGCAAAATCAATACCTTCCTCAAACTCTTGGTACTAGCAAAACATGGAGCTTAATGCATTAAATGTGACTCAGTAAATCAGACCCTGTTTCACCTATGTTCTCCTTCAGTCTGGAGGTATTTGTTTTTTCTAGAGCCAAACCTACACCCAGTCGAGTGATTAAGACATGAACTGCTCATCTGACATCAGTATATTTGTAAACACTATGGTTCTGCATATAGCCACAGGCAAGTAATTCTATCCCAGTATATGACTGCATGATGAAAAATGTGCTTGTAACAAGAGGGGAGAAAAGTCAGCATTTTCATATACTGCAGTTCTAGTTATTATACTTCTGTTAACATTCATTATGCTTTTCTCCTTTTTTCTTTTTCTTTTTTCTTTTTTTTTTCTGATTGATGATATAAAAATGGGAGATGCCAATTTAAATAAGAATATCTACCCTTAGAGTCTGTCTGAAGGCAGTGAATTTTGTATGGCAATGCAACCAGATGGACAAGTATGATATTGACAGTAACAGTTTAAATATAGTGTTTCATGCTCTACTTATGTGTGGCCATGGGTGACCACTTGCAGTGACAAATAGTGGATTAGGTATCATCTAATCGAAGAAGATCTATAAGAAGGGAAAAGGTGCTTGAAATCCATAAATGCATCTTAGACACATTTGTGTTCCCCCTGTGCACACTGAAAAGATGTGATTTAATCCTGCTGAGAGAGAGGTGATTGTGCTGGGGTCTACTGATGTCTCTCTTCTTATGTCTCTCTCCTTTACAGTCCATCCAAGGCAGAAAGCTTCTTTTCTGCAGCTGTACAACAAGGATACCTTTATTTTGAGCTTCTTTTCCTAAGTGGCAAAACACTCTACTGCAGGTGTCTCTGCCTTTGGGAGGGAGTGTGACAACAGGAGCATGGGGCTTGTCTAGTTTTTGTTTCTGGTGAGCACAGGTAGTGAGCCACTAAGATCCTTGGGGACATGTGCCTTAGGTGTTCAGGGCTTCAGCCTTTGTGCAGTTAATTCACTTTCTCTTTATTCAGCTGTGCTGGAAGAGAACTACTAAGTGCAAGTCCCCTGGCTGTGACTGCTGATCATACTTTGGGGTTTAACACAAATACAGGGCTGCTTCTACCTATTAGAGGTATTTCAACAAGTTCAAGCAATCCTAGGAGTAAACATTGATCTATTTCTCCTGCATCATCCACTGCCCTTTTGTTAACATTTCTGTCCCATATACCCAGTAGCTCTCTCTCTATCCTTTTTGGAATGATAGCTATTTTGAAAACTTATGAAAAGATCCCAGACTTCTTCTTTGAAGAACCTTCTTGGTGAAAATAAAGCCATACCTCTAGTGGTCAAATTTTAAAGAGGTAGTGGGACTAACTTCAGGTTGCCAGACACTAAGCAAGTCTCCTTGTGAATTCAAATGATTCTGAGCTTGCTCTACCCTTGTCCATTTCAAGGCACATATCCAAGATCTCACCTATTGCAGCTGTCTCTTGGGCCAAAAAAGTAACTACAGATCAACAAGGTGGAAATGAGCCCTGCCAATGGCTTTCCCTCTGTGAGTGGAGATGTGTGTGCCTGCAGTGGTGGGAGCACTGATGTAGCAGAGGAATATGGATGCTAGGTACCCATTTTCTACCTGGGCGAATCCTCTAGAAACTGGTCACCTGGGGTTGGTGGCAGAACTGACAAGTGCTGTTCTGATTCCACAAGTGATTTCTGTCTTGCACTGGAGGAATTTGGTGAGCATGCATGATGGAAAAGGCCAGGAAAGAGGGGGGGAAAAATCCACCTCAATTTTTTTTTCATTTCTGTCAGTTTCTGATGCCTTTTGAGCTGCCTACTTGTACCAATGGAAATCCTACTTAATAGGAACCTTTCCATGTTCAGACAGTTTAATTATTCAAAATGCATTAAGACTTTTTAAATTATCTGAACAGAGTTCTAGTAACAAATACATTAGTTTTGAAAACACTCAAATAATTCACAAGTATTAATGAATTATCCTATAGCCTTTTCTCTGCCTTGGGGGATATGTGACTAGAGATCAAAGGCATGGAGGAGTGAAATGACTTCTCAAAGAGAGCCTGATGGTGTGATTCCCAGGACCTGTTTTAATGACAAAATGTGATGTGTCACAGTGAATAGTTCCTAACCTCCTATGTGGAAGCTGAAAATCTTTCTTACAGTTGCATAGACAAATCATATGGCCTTGAACAAACTGTTACCTACAGGTTATTTTTACCTTTGTTTCTTTGCCCTGACTGCTTTGTCTCTACTAAGACTAAATTCTCATTGGGAAAAACCTATGTTTGTGTAGTGCGTGGCATAAGGGATCTTGATATTATTTTGTTTTAGCCATTACCTCTAAGTGCTACCAAGATATGAAACATAAAAAATAAATGGAAAAGATGTTGTGTTACATTCTTTCAGGTTGTACTGTCTTTAATGTGGTTTTTTTTTGCATTGCTGCTTTAGTGCTGTGGATGTCCATAGTGCTCTAGGTTGCCATAAAGCTTTTCATTTTATGCACTTGTATACAAAATTATTTTCTCCAGTCTAGTTGCTGCTATTTTACATATGAAATGCTCAAACAGCAGTCTCTTTCATCCTCTCTCATTTACCTTCCTCTTATTTTGAATCATGGAAGAACCAGGTAGATTCTGTTTTGTTACTCTTGCTCTGTTTGATTTTATTTCTTTTTATACACTGCATATAAATACACTGACAAATTTAAATTAGCCACAATAGTAGCTTACTGTTGGACCAGGAGCTGACCCTATCCTATAAAGCCTGTAAAGAAAGAAGCATGTTTTATTGTCATAAACACATCCTCTCTCTCTCTCCATGGTTTTAAGCAGCATGGTTGCCTGTGTAATGCTTGCTGACACTTAGAATTTTGTCTTCTAATTGTAGCAGGGGAAAATACAACCCCTGTCAGAATCAGTGGTGGGTCAATGGAGAACAAAGGCAGCAATCAATCCAAGGCCTAATTAAAGGCAATGGTGCCAGGAAATGATAGGGAATTCAACAGGCTGACACTCAAACTTCCCTAATTAGACTAGTGTTCTTTATAACTGCCCTATGCCCCACTCCATATTGCCCTAGCTATGATAGCAGTATCTCAATGTGTTTAGTGTTTTGCTTTGCTCTTGAGTTCAAGGCAGAGATGGATAGAGGATTCATTAGCAGAGATTGCTGTAGGTTTATATTCTTTCACTTCCCTGTTCTTGGTAAAAGCTCAGTTTCAGAATATGGTTATAAACCAGTCAATAATTGGTCATAGTTTATCAACTTGTAAAGAGATGGTGTAGCTAAAAGAGGAACATGAGGCCACTGTTCTCATGTTCTTCAAATGAGAGAGCAAATAAGGGAAATGGGTTTTTTGGATGGAGAGGATGACTTTGGTTAATAAACAATTTCATTTGAAGTGTTATGGTTTCTACTTGATAAGATTAAAAAAATCCCTCTGAAGAACTTCAGGCCAGAAGATGAGCTTATACAGCCAATATTGTGACCAAGAAACAAAATTCCCTTCTGCATCCTTTAACTATGTGATGAAGTTTACAGTTGCTGCAGGAATCTTAGAAGAAAAATCTTACAAACCATTTAGGTGTTCATCCTAAGTGTAAGCACCATAAATATATGTTAGCATGAACTGTGCAGTATGTTCTAGTTAAATAATGTTTAACTAAACTTCTGTCCTTTCTGCACAAAAGGATCCTGCATCTTAAGTGCAGAAAAGAAATGTTGATGGAATCTTCAGTAGCTTTACAGAGAAATGTTTGAGCATCAGACCACTTTGTACTTTTGTAGAAATTTCTTCTTCCACACGATATTTTCTTGTCTTAATAGAGTTTTCTGTACAATAGTGAGAAATAGTTAATTCTTTCTTTCTTTCATGGTGAGAAAAGGCTGCTTGGGAGTGAAGTGGAATAAGTGTCTGGAAAAATATCAACATCTAGCTATTTTTTTTTCTGGACATGAAGATATATACCTGGGGACAAGGAGAAAAGAAGGTTGTGGGTGGTATATCACAGCGTGACTATGAGTTGATATGTAGTTGACACCACCATGCGGGATCTGAATCTGATTTTTTGCAACTGTATCGCTCTTGTCATTCCCCCCTTAGCTGTATAGTAATATGTCATAGTACAAGCCAGTCAGTAGTAAATAATTTCATGGACTTCAATGGAATGTTGCTCATGTAAGATATACCAACATATTTCTGAAGGGCTGGGCCACAGGCTAGGCTGTGGCATTAGTGTGTAGCAGGGTGGTGAGGCAGAAGCCTTCCCAAGTGTCAGCTGCCTGTCAACATGGGTGGAACATGTGCCCATTCGGTTTCCTTAGTGATGTGAATGCCATGTATGATGGAAACAAAGATGCTTCCCTGTAAACATAATTACTTGAGATATTTGTGTTTTCAGAGACATTGTAGGCATTACCATTGCATCTGTCTAATTTACTCACTGACATAGTTAAGTGAGTTACCTCTATGACTCTTATTCCCAGGTATTTTTTAACTGAGAGTTGGATGTCACTGAGTAAAGGTATTCGTGACTGAAGTGGAAAGATCATTATAAACCAGTATTTAAGATACAGAGAAATACAAGCCACAATATTTGTGTTAATAGCATTTTTTTCATGCCAGAGGCATGTAAAAGTTTCAAGAAGAGTTTAATTTTGTACATAGGTGAAACAGATCTGAGGGAGCTAGATAGTATCTGGATACAGATGAAGCCAGGTCTCTAACCTTTTTGCCATGTTCACTACACTTGACTGCAGAAGGAGCTCTCTAGATGAAAGAGTATCGAAGGAAGCACTGAGTAGCTTCCCCCTCCACCCCTTGTTTTTTGGTAGCAACTGCCGTTTTTCTACACCAACAAATTTGAGCAGAGTTGTTCTCTAGTACCTAATCACTGCAATGAAAATTAATCTAAGTTTGAACTTTGAACCATTTGAAGAATAACTAGTAAACCTGACTAATGAGTGGCCTTTTCTATGTATATATTAGAAACAGTGCTTCTTTGTATGTCACTTTAAAAACTTGAAATGTCTCAGTTGCCTGTTATAAGAGGTGTAGAAAACTCTCCACAGACTTGCCTTGTCTGCTAAGCTGCTCAGCCTCCTGCAAATTATGTACCTTGCAGGGAAGCATTATTAATTCCAGTGGACTGGCCTGTGGCACAGTTCAAATCTGTTTAGAATCTTTCAGCACTCTGCTATTGCCTTACACTCCTAACAAGAAGGATCAGAGGCATGCAGAGGTGAAGAGATGAACCCACATCTCAGTGTGATAAGTACTTTGAAAGAAAGAACAGTTGCTGCTCCTTGCTGAATGTCTGCTGTTTAACTCAGCCTAGTGGCATAGGAGTTTTTCCTCACAAATTAAAAAAAAAACCCAAATTGAACAAACATATCTACTCAATCAGCCAGTTCTAAAGAGATGGGGTGCAGGCTTTTGTCTGTGTGGTATTCTGATGGACTAAATTCTTGTTCAGATCCATGGACCTCCTCTCATTTAAAAAAAAAATAAAAAAGGGGGGAGAAGCCAACACCAAATCATAATGAAATAATGTTGTATCCCAGGCTGTCAAAGGCTGGTACATCATTACTTATCTTAGACTGATGAGTTTATTACCATGTTTTTGTGTGCTCTAATAGGTTCCTGTGTAGTGGGACTTAATAGCTGCATATTATGTATGTGTATTTCTATATTTTGTGTATGATATGATATTTAGCTACATAGCTAGCTAAGTAGCAAGTTTCTTTGAGCAGAAGGAGCAGCTTAATTCAGGACTCTGTCTAGCTGGCAGGTCAATAATACAGCTCTGCTTTTATCAGACAAGATAAGTTCTCCCAGCCTCATTCTCTTTTGTGCAGTGTGTAGCAGATGGATTTGAATCACAGGGTTGGCTGATGTACCATATAGAATGCAGCACAAGATACATGTCTGTTTAAACTCTCCTAAGCTTGGTGCAGAGAATAATGCTGACTGGAGTAAAACAGGATGAGTAGTTTTTTGGATAGACTTTAAAGGATTTGGTAACCTCAGATGGAGAATTTCTTCTGTCTTTTGAGTGGATAGAGTACCTCAGTTGCAACTGAGTTTCTTTCATGTAGTGGTTCAAAAAGATGTATATTACAAGTAGTCCTTATTACTTGTAATACAAGTGAATTAAATTAGAAAGCCTTCTGATGGAGTGATGAATTTTCATCATCAGTCTGCATCTGAGAGTTATGCTCAGTATTTGTTTCATTGCTGCTGGTATTTTGTGCATTAGCAAGACAGTCTTGCATAGAGTCCATACTGCTTTCCGTTGCTGCAAAGTCACCAGTTACACTTCAAATTGCACTTTAACTGTTCACGTGAAAGGTTTGGGTTGTAACTGAGTTTTCCATGGACTGGTGGTTGTTTAGCCTCATTTTGGCCCTGAGTGTGAGTGGTCAAGTAGAAAGTTTCCAGTGGCAGAATGTGTCAGGTGAAGTGCAGCAGAGGACCAAGGCTTTTGCATGCCAGGGCTTGACCTCATGTTGGACTTACATGTTGGAATGATATTCATACAGAGCTAGCTTCTTCTGAAATATTTTTTGAATTTGCATCACTGATGAAATTGGCATCTTCTTTCTCATGTATTCAGATTTCCCCTGCATGCCTCCTAACCTGAGTTTTTAAGCTCATCCGATTCCAAAAATATTTCTCCCTTTGTGTTTGCCATTAAAAATCAGTATTTGCTGACACCTATACAACATGGAAAGCTGAAGTTCAGTAGTATGAACTATGAACACTTGCTGTCTGTCAGACACAGCAGGGCATTAATTAAAGGGAAATGACAGACTCCTTAACAACGTTGTTATATTTTGAAGGCCAAGCTTAATGTTATCTAGTGTCTTACATGAGGTTGTCATGTTCATAATAGGGCAGGTTAGGAGAAGAAAAAACACGGCTTATTGAAATGGTTTAGGAAAGTTTGTACACAGTGTCATGTTCTTTCTTGCTTCATTAGTACCGGTTGAGTTGTCTCCTGCTTTGTTTTACCTTTTCACGCCTCTCAGCAGACTCCATGTTGGCTGTTGTATTTCAGTATTTGAATTCAGGCTAAACGCTAACTATCTGTGGAAAACAGGGTCCTGTTATGGTGTGCTCAGTGTACACAAAAGAAAGGACTACTCTCTGCTCTTAAACAATAGCAACCACATTTAAACTAAGCAGAATGCCTGAGGGTGTTGCTCTGAGTATTTATTCTCTTGCTTATGACATGGGAGTACTGATTAATCGTGTTACACTACTAGTTAATCCACCCTGAAAGATTAGGATTATATTTCTAACACTTCTTAATGCTGGGTAGCCCCAGAAAAGGGGTAATCAAGCTTAGAATATGGTGTCTCCCTATGTTTCCAGAGCATGCGAGAAGACTTGTAGAAGGATTTTAGGACTGAAGCAGTGAGATGGGAATGAAAGTTTCACAGGTATGCTATGTAACTTTTTGCAAATTCCAATGCCTGAGTTTGACTGTCTGAAGTATTACAGGTGAAGGACCTGTTATACAAGGGTCACAGGGAACTTCAGCTGGTTTATGTTTTCTAGAGAAATCTTTGTGTGAAAGTTGTAAAACTTCAGTATGCTGTGGTTAAACAGTATTATCACTCTAACTTATCACTACAATTGTAATAGCATAAATGGATTTGATGATTAAGTCACCATGAATAATTTGACATGGTAGTAAAATAATTCTAAGCTGTAAACCGTGAACACAGCTTCTTATTCTGTTTTTATTGTAGAAGCAAATGAGGGCTAAAATGCTGTTATATTGATATAAACTTAGAGAATCATAGAATCAACCGGGTTGGAAAAGACTTCAAAGATCATCAAGTCCAACCCTAATTTTCAACAGGTGAGGCATTGGAAGGAAAGGAAATGTTTCTTCAAACATCTCTACTCCTTTTTCTTTTCCTCTAGGCAGCTATTTTCATGACCCTGCAAGGGTTATTTACCACTTGGATCATTATAGTGCTATAACTTTTAGGATGTTTTTACCCAAAGGCAAGAGGAGGTAACTTTGGTAAATGGCCTGTAATTCTAGGTCTTGCATCTTTTACCCTGCCCTGTGCTTAGTGCTCTCCTCTGTAGACACAGGTGGGGAGAAACTGAGAAATCTGGGTGGCTGAGAAATCAAAAGCCATGAAGTGCTCTCACAGGCTGTATCTTGCTTTCAGATTAGCTAAAACTGTCAACACAATCAAAGCTTTGTGCTTGTATGGTGACAGCCGTTTTCTGGGGATTGTTCTTCTAAATAGTCTGTGTGTGGCTATAGCTCTGATCCTGCAAGCCATTGAAATGGCAGGGTATTCCCGTGCCAGTGTGTCTGCGAAGGTTAGTAATGGTGCCTGGGTGTAGTTAACTGGTTCTTGTGTTGTAAGTGCAACTGCCAATTTGACATGCCAGCAAGCACTTTTGTCTGACCTTCATCCTTCCTTGCTGTAGTGCCCAGAATTTACACACTTAGCCTGTTGTGCTTCTCTTGTAGCATTCCACAATTTTTGCTAGTTTTGCAAGCTGTGTGCTAATTGTAATGTATGAGCTTCCCCATTAAGCACTGGGAGGCTGATGTGTATCCACATATGGATGTCAACTTGGTACCCTGTGTTGAGAGGCAGCAGTGTTCTGGCATCTGTTTTGTTGTTTGGTATGTCAGTAAGGTCCATTGTCTAAGTGTTATCATATGATACTAACGCATAAGCCCCCTCTCCTGCTTCTTGCTTTTGTGTGAACCAGTGCATGGCATTTCAGCTAAATTCTGTAGTCTGTGGTCATAGGAGTGTGACTCTCTTCAGTCTTTTAAAATCCATGGTAGGATGACTCTGTGAGGAAATTCTTGATTTGTGAATCAGAACACTTTGTCTAGACTCAAGCACGGCTTGGTTCTTAATTCTCTGTGGTCACTTGGGCTAGAGCAAAATGAGTGCAAAAGGGTGGAAATGATTATTCCATATTTTGTTTGACACAGCCTGGTCCTGGTGAAAATGCATAATGTGCAAGGCAGCAGGGAGCACAGGATGCTCTCAACTCGAGTTGATTCTATCATCAATGCTGTCATGTAATCACATCAGATTTTAATACTTGGACCTGCTGAATTTTCTGTTACTTTCTTTCAAATGCCTGTAAAATAGGGTCTTTTTTTCCCCTGAAATCAGTGCTGTGCTGAGCTTACCATTTAGTCTGCTGTTTGAGTAGTGTCTGAAGAAAATCCTGGGGCTTCAAAGTAAGTTTTGCTTGGTTGAGGATATCAGCATTTAGTCTGTTGGATATAGCTATAAAAGAAATACTTTGGAGGAAAGGTCACACAAGCAGGGGATGAATTGCCTTTGCATGTGCTGTTTAAAAGACTATTTTGGATTCAATACGTTATCTGTGTTGAAAACAGCATTAAGTGCTTTACTGCTGTTATGGTGTGGGCATTAGTAGAAGGGAATTATGCAAAGAGATAGAAGTGCGTTTTGACTTGACTTGCTGTGAATCACTAATCAGGTGCAGAGTGAGGGACTAAATATTAACACCTTTCAGGACACTAAGTGCTTTTAAACTCTGCCTTAAATCGCTGTAAAGGTGCTTGGCATGGAGAAGGCAGAAGCAATTTGTAATCCGGGTAGACATGCATTTGAAAAGGGTTTGTTGGTTTGAGAGACAATTCCTAATCAGATGCAATGATGAGCTTAATGTATCGTTCAAATGCAACTCTTAGTCAGTAATACTGAACAAATGCTGTTTTATGGAGGTTTGAAAAGAGCAGGAGATCAAATTGCCCCACTTGCAATCTTCTCTGACCAGCAGAACTGCCACCTAGCAAACCCCTCAGTGGTGGGCTGATCCCAGCTGGAAGGTAAGCCTCTAACAACTGACTTGCCCCTCCATCCAGCAGGATGATGATGGTGAAAAGCAAAGGGCAAAAGCAAGGGGGAAACCCCTGTGGGTTGAGTTCAAGTGAAGAAAAAAAAGAAAGGACACCCTCCACCCCCACGGCTCCACCCTGAAAAACAAGTGATGCAAAAGCACTCGCCGCCAGCAAACAGCTGCCTAGCCTGTCTTGAAGGTTTCCCTGCCTTAGGAAACCTCCCTCCCCTAGTTTTGCTGGTGAGCATGATGTTATGTGGTCTGGAACACCCCTTTGGTCAGTTGGGGTTAGCTGTCCTAGGGCTGTGTCCCTTCACCACCTCTTGTCCACCCTCAGCCTGCTCACAGGGTGAGGCAGAGTGAGAAACAGAACACCTTGGGCTGCACAGCATTAGCTAAAACCCTGCTGTGGTCAGCTATCTAAAACACACAGAAGCTGCTGTGAAGAACATTATCTCTACCTCCTCAGCTAAATCCGGTACACCCTCCCAGTTAACAGGTTGAATACTGGATTTCAAAACACAGTAAGCTGATGGTTTAGCTGAAACGTATCTTAAGACTAACAAAAAATTAAATAGTCAAGATTGCTAGCCAGTCCAAAGCAATGTGCTGCTAACAACTCAATTCTCCCTTTTCTTTTTTGTATGGCTGTTTTTGTTTGTTTGTCTTTCATTTAAGTTACCAAAACAAAGAGGAAATTATACCAAATGCCTAAACAGATGTAGGAGATGGAAAGGATGCAAGGCTCTCTATGTTGTGGGGTTGGTTGGTTGGGTTTTTTGTTGGAGTGGGGTTTTGTGGTTTGTTTGTGTGTGGTTTGTTTGGTTTTTTTTGGTAATGTGTTGTAAGGCTGCTTGTGGGTACAGATTGTAGATACGCAATTCATATGAAAAGTGAGGGTGGAAAGCACATCTCCCATCACTTTATCATCTCCCCTTTCAAATACTAGTTTGTGTCTTACCCTTTATTTTTTCCTTATTTTAAGTCTCACAATTCAAGCAGCTTCCATCACATTTCTAACCCTGCTGTTGAATGGCAACTGAAAACTTGGTACAGACAGGTATCTTGATCTGTCTGTCTGCTTAGGTAGCACAACTTGTGGAAAAAATAAGGCATGTGACCATCTATATTTGGAGGCACAATTTTATTCATATTGCCAAAACTATGTGAACAAGTAGAAGTAAAAAAACAAGGCTAAAGATCAGACTCAGTTAATCTACTTATCCCATGCTGCTGAAAGCTCTATTTTGGATGAAGTTTTAGACCCACTCTCACTTTAGTCCTAAGTTTGAAAAATATCTGAATAACAAAATTATAATTGACATTCTTCCTCATGACAGAGAGCTGGCTGCAATTACACAAAATGCTGATCGTGCCTGTGGGCTTTCTCAACGTGCAAAACAATCCTAAATAGTAGCCTGCCTTTAGAAACATTAAATGCTATTGCCAGAGAGGCTATATGCTTTAGAATAAGCAAGAGGGCGTAGGAAAGGAAGAAAAGGGTCAAATTGCCTACAGCAAGTCTTGTGCTTTAGGTAGTGATGGACTGGCAGGTTGTCAAAACACAGACGGATGCTTCTGTAATGTATGAACAACATGGCATCAGAATGAATGAGCAGTGCTCTGCTTTTCCAGCCTCCTTCCACCCCCGTTGAGTTATTAAGCTGCATTGCATAATTTGTGTGTGTGAAACATTTTATAAAGTCAGTATGGTGCTTGTCAAACTACCTGTCATTATCCCCCTTGTAAGGCAGTTATTCTGTCTGCTCCTACTTTGGTTTGTTCCCTTCCCCTAGGGAGATACAGCAAAGCGGACTTGGATTTCAGTTTCAACTGCTGCCTAAAATTGTCCCTTCTGAATGGCATTGATTGACTTTTGGTGGGAGCATTGTTTGTAGAGCTAGAGAAAGATCTATTAGTAAGTTAAGACTTAGGTGCTTTTGGACCAGTGAGAAAAGACTGGTCAGGTTTTCTTCACTTGGATGATTCTATTAACTTCATTGAGTTAATTGAGTGCTGACAGAAGAGATGAATCTCTCCCTTGATTTTGTGCATCTCTTTTAATTTTGTTGGGGTTTTTTCTATCTTTAATTTTTGTCTTTTCTCTTACGAAAGCACTGTACACTTTTGCTTAAAAACATGCATGTTTTATGCTTTTGGTGGTCTTATTAAAAATGCTGTTGCATGTGTATTGGGTTTTAAAAAAAGTTATTTAAACTCATGCTTACACATTTTCATCACAGCTAAAATTTACAAGACCAGATTTTTATCTCAGAAAATTAGCAAGTGACAGTTGAAGAGAACTCCCCACGTTCTTTCATGTGTCAGGTTGTATCTATGTGGAGGGAATGCATGGCAAAGGCTGGGAAGTTTCACTGCTGAGGAAAAAGTTTTTCATTAGAAGGTGGGTTTTCAGGTACTGTTTGAGTGTTCTAGAACCTCACTTACAATTGTGTTGTAAAGAATAAAAGATACAGCAAGGCAGACACACAATTGTAGGCAAAATTGGGTCCCAAATAAATGTTCACCAAATTTCCAGGCCTAATTACCTCCATCTTTTCACTCTGACAGGTTTCAGATACCCTACAAACGTTGCAGGCACTTGAGAATAACTTCTGTCAGTAATATGGGCAAGCCTCTGTGTGTGCCATGTGTATGCAGGAGGTGGTGAAGTAGCCAGCTGGTCGTATTTGAGTTTATGCTTATCTCTGTTGCTATTTCTGCCTAGGTGGGCATAACTCCCTGCAAAAAAAATAATTTAAAATGTTGCAAGTGTGCTCCAACTGAGGAGATTCTGACATTGCAGTGCATTAAAATCACAGAAGGGATTGGGCTGTCACTAACTCTGTGCCTGTAAGACAGATGTGTGCCAGCAACAGGCAAGGAGTAGGTACGATGTGAAGGTGTGTGAGATCAAGGGGAAGAATAAGCCATAGGAATCTTCAGGGAGGATGAAGGGACTGATGGAGTTATGATGCAGGTTGTCTGGAGTTGCAAAGCATAGAGCTAGGGTGTCTGTGTGTGTGTAAAAACATTGGGTTTGGATGTGTGTGTGTGGGGGGCAGGACATCCAGGTGCTATGGGGTGTTTTCAGCTGCAGGTTCTATGTGCTGGCCTGTGCCCAGATTGCTGTGACCCAGACTGAGCTCTGGCTCCATTTGCTGTAGGTAAAAATAAGCAAGCACAGTCTCCATACTAGTCAAGGAAGTGGTATTTGATCTTGTTGGGTAACTAGGTGTGCTAGGTTGCAGGAGAGCTGTCTGTTGCTTGTGCCTCTCCAAACGTGCTGTTACAGGGACCGAGTGGTTGGGGCTGCTCGTGCAGCTGCAGCACCAGTGTTTGACTTGCCTGTTGCAGAGCAGGTTGTCAAGGTAATTCACAAATGAGTGTGCAGTGCTCAGGACTGTGAACCAGACAGGAGGATTAACCTTGAGACTAAAACCCAGCTCCATTAAACATCTTAAACAAAACCTGGAAGATACTTTTCTAGACCAGTTAAAATCAGTTTATGGAAGTGACCCATCATACGGTTTAACTGCTCTTCTTGGTCTTTCAAGAACTTTTACTCGTCTAGGAGCAAGTTCATCTCTGAACTAACGTTTCCTTTTGCTAGTGTGTGACGTTTGTGTTGGTGTGGTACAGCTCCAGATCTCTCCTATAGACAGGATGGTTGTCTTGGCAATCTGTGACACAATTATATGTTGAAGCATGCAGTGAGAGACTCTTTCTGGCCAGTGATAAAATGACAATGATTGCACATAATTGCTGAAAACAGTTTTGTATTTTATTAATGAGATACTCCAAACAACATCTTGTAGACTATTGTCTCAGTTAACAGCCAATTCGTAAGAGTTAAGTGTTGTGTAATTTACATTTATTTCCCCTATTTATATTGAAATGACACTTGCTGTCCATAATTACCCATCCTCCAGACACAAGCTGTTGTTTTTTCAGTTGCTGTTTCCCGTAAAAAAAAGTGGAAATAAACACACAATTTAGAGTTGTATTGATTAGTCTCATCTAGGGTGTAAGCAGAGTTTTTACCATGCATCTGTTTCTCTGTATTTTGGGAAGGCCAGCTGCAGGCACCAAGAATAAGCCTAATAAGTGAAGTGCTAAGGCTGATCACAGGGAAGTGTGGTTTTTTTTTTTTTCCTAATTTAAATAGCATGAAATGGTTGTAGGAATCTTTCTGGTCCTGATTCTGCAAGGATTCAGCTATTTAACTTTCTATATTGTGCTATCATTAGGACTATTTGAAGAAAAAGGAATAAAAATGTGCAGTAATGAAAATGAAGGGAACAAATCTTAGAGAAAAATTCTAAATTGTCATGTCAATTTAGGGTGTGGTTTGACTCTACTCCTGGGAGGGACAACGAAGTAGGAGTGATGACAGGTACAATGAGATGGTTGTGGGAATTCTTGGTCTGGTAACTTGCATATGAAGTTGAGTCAAGAACATATAACTCCCACAAATCTGTCGATGAATATAAAATTTCATTGCACCCAGTATATAATGAACAATTTTTCTCCAAACTTTGATCTTACCTTTTACTTTCAGGGTGAGACAGATGATTCTTCACATGTGTTCTGATTTCAGGTATTGGGGGCTCATCAGCACTCCTCACCCCTCTTTTTCTTCCCTTCTATCTTCTGTGCATTGAGGTTACAGATGTACTAGCCTCAGTGTGGCCAAATTAATGAGTAAGATACTGAAGTCAGCTCAGCTGAGTGTATTCTTATCAGCTGAATCTACTTTGGAAAGGAAGTTGGATCTGAGGCTTCTTGAGGTCCTTTCAGTCTGTGGCACTCTGTGATCCTGTTCTGTGATTAATGCATGCTTTAACCCCATGTTTGTTCTAGTGATGCTGAATCCAATCTGAGGAACAGGAATTACTCTGCTAGGTTACATGTAGTTCTTCCCTCTTTTGTAGCATTGCTTTAGCAAGTAATCATCTGGGATCAAAACATGAGGAAAAGCAGTGCTCCTCCAACAGAACAATAGAGGAGGCTTTTCTGTGCATCACTTCTTTCCATAAGTATTTTCAAATATTATAGTTTTGAGGAAATGCAATCCATTGCAGAAAAATGTAAGAAAGATGAACCATACCATTTGTGTGTGTGTTTTGTTCATCAATATTCTTTTTCAGAATAGACGAAATACTGAGCAAACTTACTGTTTTGGGTTAACTCTCTTCCCAGTTATGATAGGTTTAATAGAAATGCATACGATTGAGCTATTTCTGGTTGGTTTTGGTCTCCTTTCCATCAATTGCTGATGTACCTGGGCAGGTATTACTGCCAGTTTCCTGCAGGTGGAGTTAATTGTAGAATGTTTTGTCTGAGTGCAAGGGAAGAGGAAGAGAAATTTCAATTCAACAATTAACTTTTCTGTTGTGAAAACCCAATGATAACAGATATCTATTGCGTGCTAGAGGATCTCCATCCACAGACATTACCCTTTTTTTTGGGAAAGAGCATGCAGTAAACTGACATGGATCTGTCTCAGTTGCTGAGCCTTCATCAGATTTTTGTGTCTCTTAGTAACTAAAGTTATGTGTACTTCTACAAAACATGTGGCTAAATACTACCATTAGGAGCAGTATATGGAATAATCCAACTATTTGCTTAATCAAATAAGTGATTATTTTCAAAGATATTTTTCAGAGGAAATGCTGTAATCTTCTCATTCCCTGACCTCTGCAGGGACCAATACCTTAGTTGCTGTGGAATTCCTAAGCTGGGTAGTATAGGCTGAGGAAAAAGAACTGAAGACAGTCTTTCTCACTTTCTTGACTAATGTGCAAATGAGATGTGTCACTGTGCAGTTCTGGTCAACAGCTATGTAGACAGTTGAATTTCTTACTTATCTGATGATTTACAGGAATGTTTCCACAGATGGTACCTAGTGCACAATTAAGTATGGAAGGTGCATATCTCTCTTTTCACTACTACCTTTGCCCTTGTGCTGACTTGCTCAGGAGCAGCAGAATGATGAGATTCAGAAATGCATTGCTCAAAATAGGAGTTCAGTGTAGTTGTTCCATATTTGATGATAAAAGGTTCATTGTGACTTACTTGTTACTTGTGAATATATGAATAAATTTGCTGATGAGTTTATTTGTGAGGCCTCCCAGCAGTGAGTTTAACAGTACTTGGCCCTTACCCTCTCTAAACAGGTGCTCAAGAGCAAGTAGATATTGAATGAGCAAAAATGTTGCTCTTGTAAAGGGTTGAACTGGTGGAAAGAATGGATTGAAGCACAAAATGCTTGCAAGTCTGATAACAGGGATTAGTTGATCAGACTTTGAACTTCTTAATTTAATCAGTTTCCTTCACCTTTTTCAGAAGGCTGCAGTGACCATAAAAATGAAGGTTTTCTTTCAGCTTTCCAGGTAGCAACACTGGAAATATTTCTGTTAGTTCAGTTAGCTTTGGAGGAACAATGTTATTAAGCAGGTCTGTAATCACAGACCTGCAAATGGTAATCACTGGGTAAGAAATTATAGGCTCTTCCCAGCACAGGGAATATCTAATTAATCCCTGAAGCTATGGGTGGGCTAGAACACACCTGCTGTGATGTCTGGAAGATGATACTTTGTGTAAAGGGGCAGGACAGGAGGGGGATTAATCCTGTATTTTAAAAAAAAATAATTTAAATCTCAAAAAAATCAGAAAAAGATCCAAACCAAAATCCAAACCATAGTATTTCTTGTTCAAGTTCAGTGTAGAATTCTCATTCAGCTTTCTTTTATAAAGGTCTGTCAGTTTTTGAGGCAAGGATTGGAGGTCTGCGGGGGCCAAAATGACTTGTGTCAAATAGGAGTTAACTGATGTGTAAAATATGCCTTTTCATAGAAAATCTTAGGTTTTTCTGTTTCCCAGAGTATCATTTAGTCATTTAGGGTAATGTCTTCTTGCCAAAGTCGTAAGGTATTTCACTATTAAAGACTGAAACATCTTATTTGCAAAATGATTTCAGTGGTACTTGTGGCTGGATGTGAACGTGGGATGAATCAAATATGGAGGAATTAAATTCCTTTGGGGTGGGTATGTACTACTTCTTCTGTGGTACAAACATTAGTTTTCTTTCTCTGTGTGTAGTGTTTTAAAACAGTTCCTTGGGTGCTTGGATTTGTAAACTAAGACAGTAGCAGTGATGGTATGAATTCGAAGTGAACTAGGAAAATAAATAAGAGAACTGGGATACAGGGGAATATATTCTCCTTAGACTTTGTACTATCTCGCACGTGCACTTCTGACAAACAGGATTTTTTTCAGATAATCCTATTGTACTGTTTTGGGAGAAAAACTGATGGTTGTTTTACAAGTATTAGTGTCCTGATATTTCTTTTAATTTTGTAATAGTTACATGCTCTGTAAAGTTTAAAAAAGTTTGGCACTGAGTAGGAGGTTACAACATCTGAAAACAAAAGAACAGCCCTGGATAGAGGCCCCAGTTGAAATCTGACATTATAAAAATGGGCTGGTCCCAAGAACTGAAGAAGTTGTAGGATGAGTGATAACACATATACTATGCCACTGATGACCTGCAAATACTGTATCTCAGCAGTATAAAAGAGTTCAATTTCAAAAGCTTTAGTCACACTTTTTGACTTTATAGTACGTGGTTTTTTTTTTTCCCCCTCTCCTTATCTTATAAACTACTGAGGTTTCTTGTGTGGTTTTCCTCAATCTGTGGGTTCTGTGAAGGCTTTGGATTACTGTCATGAGGTATTGTGTCTCTTTCCTAAAATCTAGAATCACAAATCTTCAGGAGTCTCTATCTGTAGTGGAATTGATTGTAAATCGGTTCTCCCGTTACTTATTGACATAGTGTTACCTACTTTTCTTCTAGCTATGAGAGTTACATGCAGAGTGCATTTTCTTCCCTTCCTCTGATTGCTGACCCAAGGGAGACATGGACCTTGAAAAAGGTATTTGATTACATGAGTGAAGGAGAACCTGACCTTCAGATGTTGCTCCCTCCACAACTGAGGGAGGGGAGATAATGGTTTAAGCATATACTCGAGGGAAAGGAGATGTGCAAATTCTGCTTAGGGAGGCAGAACTCTTGTGCTCAATTACAGTTTTATATGCAAGTAGTTTGGTCTTGTCCCTGCTGTTTCACTCAGGAACAGTAACTGATATGGTGGACAGAGTAATAGGAAAGAAACCCTTACAAAAGCATTCTAGAAGTTGACATTTCATTATGGGCTTTTTTTGTCTGGTAGCAGCTGGTTTCCCAACTTGCAGTCATGAGCTCTGGGTGTTGCAGCAACCACCTTCTTTCCAAAACCCATCCTTTTATTCTACCTCATCTCCTCTAGCCAGTGATGTTTTTTGGGGTACATGGGTGCTTACAGTTGCTGCTAATGGCTGAGAAGTGAGACATTTCTGGGGTGCTAGCTGTTATCTAGGCATAGTTGGTGCTTGAAATTAAGCTTTGACATCAGCTCCAAGTGCTCATTAATCTCTGTGAGATTTCTTTGTGAGTCTCTTTGCCCCAGGTCACCATTGTTTATATGAAAATGAACACATGAAAGATGGTTTTGCAAGCATACTTTTATGTGCCCTGCAGAGCTGTTTTGATGCCAGTTTCAACCACTTCACGACACAATGTCTAGGTGTCTGTGGAGACATGAAACCCTCATGGCTTCAGACATAAATAGTTCCATTACACTTCTGAGTATTTCTGCTCCATTTGATACAACTCTCAGCATGTGTTTGGGTCTATGCAGTTAATCTAGCTGTAAATACAAGGATCAGCTATTATTAACTTTCTGGAATTTATACTCAAGCTTTTATAATAAACCATGGCTCAGAACTTAAGTCAGGGTATTGTAACCATTGACTAACAAAGTGATTTCCAAACCTGAGCCTGTCAAACACTCTGCTCCTCTGAGACAGCAGCTTGAAGAACAGCATCAAACCAGCAGGGTGAGCCTGCTAGACTGCTGCTCAAACACTTGTAGCTCTTCTTGAATCTGAGGGGTTTCTTTTTCCATTTGCTGGATCAATCACTTTTAGTTGGAGAAATGATGCAATGTCTTTAATTGGGAATGGGGAAACAGTGTTGCATGTTAGCCCTGGCTTTGGGCTGTAATGCTTCCCCTGGACTGAGAAGTTCCAAAGAATCTGCAAGTGTAGACAGGGATTTCAAGTCACTGTTAAAAATATTGTGTAGTACTGGACTGTGAGTAAACCCTTGTGTCACATTTCATGTTTTTCTAGTGTGTGAGTGAATTGCCAAGTACAGTTGATGAAGAATTTTTTCAGGCAGCTGTGTGCTTTTTAGGCTCCAATTTGTCATAAACCATGCTTCCATTGTCCACAAATGAAATTTATGGCATAGCTCAATTCTATTTGGGCAGTTAAGTTGTACATTTTCTACTTTCCTGCCATCATTTAAGTCATATATTGGCTTGACATTACTTGCTTTCTGTTGATATTATTCCCTACATGATTCTAAGCTTTCTTCTTTCACTTCAGCATTGTTATGGATATCAAAGCTATACTGGCCATGCCTTCTCATTGCTTCCTTTCTATGGCTGGCAATTCAGGACTCTATCTATCCTGTATAAAGTTTTAAAAACTAGTTTATTATTTGAAGTGTTCTTGGTACATCTCATTAAACCATGCCAGTCTAAATACATGCTGTGTACCTACCTATATTTTATCTTTAAAAAAATATTTTTCCTATTTTACAATTCCTACTTCTTAATTCTTTTTAAAAATAATTTGAAGCCTAAGGTTAAAGTAATATAGTCTGTGCTGTGCCGTTGGATATGTCTCCATATTCTCTGTTGGCTAACAGGAGACTTTCCTACAGTAATGGATTTGTCTGTTCTGCATCTTTTCACATCTAATTATTGATCTAAGTTCCTTATTGTAATTTTTTTATTTCCCTTGGTAATTATGACTCACAGTGTGCCTGTGCCTTAGCCTTTCCTAGTTTTGTCTCTTTGCTTGTATGAGTCTATTTATACTCATCAGTGTATCTTTCTTTGCATTTTTGTACCACTCCTTTTTTGAAGATTCTGAAAGAACTCTTGATGAAGCCTTATTGAGCTCCTGTTATATACCTTGACTTTCATCCCCAGAAGTACATTTTGCTGTTGTGTCATTCAATGCTACTCTCCTATAGAAAAGAGCAGCTTTTCATTTTTTCCCTTCTGAGTTGCTTCCTATGGGATCACAAACTCCCTTACCTCTTCCCCCCCTTCTTGTACTCATTGTTGTAGAATCACTTCAATCTAAAATGTCTTTTATGCTTAGTCTGGCAACTAGAGGCATTCATTGCAAAGAGGGTTACAAATGTGATCACTAATTTTGATATAATTGACAAACTAGGGTGACTAGAGGCTGAAGGGGAAACTTGAGCCCAGAAGGCTTTATATTACTCAAAATCCGATTAAATATCTAGAAGGGGAGAAACTCTCATGCATCAGGGTACAAACGAACCCCTAAATGAATTGGTGTAGAAGAGATAGATGGACCATTACTGTGATCAGATACAGCTATTTCTGTGCTTTGCTGATAACCTGAGGGGTGGCAGGCTGGTGTATGGTCTGCCAGAAAGAGGAGAGAAAACAATTTCTTCTTCCACTGTCTGTCAACATGTGTGTATATTGGGGTTAAGGATTAAATAATCATAATAAACATCAGTGTTGCTACTGGCCATGATAGGGAATTATTTCATTTCGGAATGTGAGCTGTGTGTGGGATCAGATGCCATTATCTCTAATGGTGGTGTCCATGGAGAGGAATTTTTTCAAGGTTGGTGGAATTATTTTAAATCTACCCTTGTAACAATTCATTTGGCTTATAAATGAAATACCTACAGCTGTATCTAGAAAATATGTATGGGTGTGGGGACAGGTAACTGAAGATGCAATAGTTTTCATGTTGCAGTTCTGTGTTTGCCTGCAGGACTGACTTCATGCTTATTGTCTGTTCTGTATTTGTGTCACAGATATCTGTACGTGCATGGCTATTTGAGCACAGAGGAGCTGAACTTCCTCAGTTGTTCCCATGTCTGGATTTGATAAGTGTATGGCACATGGGGATGGCAGTTTCAGTCATGATGTTGCTCTCAAGTTCATTATTTTATCAAACTTTTTCTGCTGAGAAAAAGTACCAGCTGTCCTTCAGCTGCTTATTGGTTTGTGGTTTTGTTTTTTTTTTTGTTTTGTTTTGTTTTAGCTGTTTAAGTCACATTCTAAGATGCCTTTTCTTGGGGATGTGTGTGTTTGTCTGTTTTCTTTCCTGTTTTAAATCTGTCACTTTATATCAAGTACATCACAAACTTTGGAAACTAGAAAATTGCTTTTGTTTTGGGATTTCTGTTTGATTTCCTTATCAAAGCAAAATACTTTTCCTATGTTAAGCACATTGCTGTGGATGGAGGGGGGTTGTGTTTCTTAAGCGTGATCTGCTGTGATCAGGCAGACCACCCATTTTGAAAACATTCCAGTGAACAAAAGATGTTCATACTGACAGATCATATGTTCTGTCATTGTAACACCAAACTGTTAAATAAAATTATCCCTCAAGGCGAAGCATTTCATTTATTATCCTTTGAATGTGTATCTTGTTTATTAAGATGTACTAACTGGCTAAATCCAGATTGTACTGCAGGCAAGGAAAATTGATTTATTGCCGCTCTTTGTTATTGGACATTTTATATTTAGCGTAATTATCTTTAGTTTGAGACGAAGGAGGATATTTTGAATACCAAGTCCTGATTCAGAATATGCAATTTGTTGTTTTTTAAGTTTTCTACTCAAGGAATTGTGGTGGTGACTGATGCGAGATTCTGACAGTGGATGCTTGGCAGGAGTGAGCAAAGCACATGAGCAGCGTGTGCACACCTGTCTTCATTGGAGCTCTTACACTGAGTAAGGAAAAACTTGGCATTCTTATGCAGACGCTGGATTTTCTTTTGGGGAATGGAAACAGAGGTGGTCATGCTGAACTCTCAGTAGGGGTCATGGACTGTCGTTGGTAGACATGACATTAGCTTTCTTGGTCTTATACTAGTTGTTTTCCTGAGTGGTCAGAAGATATGAGGTGGGGGAAGGGTAAACTGAAGGAGGCAAAGAAACCAATTCTCTGTAAGGCATTGAAGTATTTGAGAAATTATGTGCTTATGAGTTATTGTGGAGGTGGGAGGCAAAAATGTTGTGTGTCTGCATTTACATCTGTACATGGGATCTTGATCTGACAGAAGCAACTAAAGCTCAGGGAGACACTGGGCACACAAGAATTAGTGGTAACAGTTAAGAATCAAAAGAAAGTAAAATCCCAGCACCAGATGGTCTAACCTTGTGCAGTGCTACTCAGTCATCTTGTGGGGACACATGGTGCTGATTAAACTTAAAACTGCAAATAATCATATAAATTATTTGGCTAGTTGTAGACTGTTTATGATCCCTAGCTTAGCAAGATTTTGTTGCCTCATCTGAAAAACATCAAGTCAGACAATGTCTAAAGCTTTTGGAAAAGTGTTTAAAGAAATACAGTGGTAACATTGCTAATGATTTCTCCCTTGTGGGGACACATGGTGCTGATTAAACTTAAAACTGCAAATAATCATATAAATTATTTGGCTAGTTGTAGACTGTTTATGATCCCTAGCTTAGCAAGATTTTGTTGCCTCATCTGAAAAACATCAAGTCAGACAATGTCTAAAGCTTTTGGAAAAGTGTTTAAAGAAATACAGTGGTAACATTGCTAATGATTTCTCCTCCCCCAGATGCCTTTTTCTTTCCCTTAAGAGAGAAGAATTGTGCACTGTTAAATGTACTGTAGCTCTTGGCATGCTGGAACTGTTCAGGGGTTTTCATTCCAGCTGTGGACTGTGTCCTCTGGACTTGTCAAGTTTGGTTTGGGCATGGCTTTGAGTGAGCTATGCCACTGAGATTTAGGATTAAAACCTTCTCTGACAGGCTGCGAAGCTGAGAAAGCCGCAGTGATGCTGAGCCTCATTTCCTCCATTTGTGGAAAGCTAAAAAGATGGTGGAATGAAATATTACCTGTCTTGTTTCACAGGGATTGCAAGCTGCCCAAGGAAGTGGTGATCCTAAGCTGAGCACTTGAACAGTATGTAGCACACCTGCCTCTGACTAGAGCTGATTTCTCTAAACCATGATACAACTGATGATTATAGCTTGTATCTTTGTTCTAGAATAGCAACAAGGATTTCTAGGGAGGCATGAGATTTAGAAGCCCCTGTTTTCTTACAGCTAATACAGTCACCTCAAATATTATTGTAAGATCTTTCTAAACTTGAACCAAAATTGACACTATAGATGTGCTGTATGTTGGAGTCTGTTAATTCTGACCTGTATTTGCTGGGAATCTTCTTGTGTAATCCCCCTATACACCTGAGCAAACAGATTAAAGCCTGAATCGTCTGACTGACCAGGAATATGTCTACAGCAATTGTGTGGAAATGAGGAACATACTTGTTAGCTGTAGCCTAGTAGTATTGTCTTAGCTTCACGTTCAACATGTTTCTCTGTAGCCCATGTGTATTTTATCTTTCTCATTTGTTCCTTTGGGGAGGGAAAGGGTTGGAGCAATAATCTACAGAGCCTTCTGAATCCAATTTATTTTTTCTCCTCCCCCTTTGAAAGTCTTATTTCCCCACTAGATGCAGCCGCAGCCGTGTGGTCTAACTACAGAATAGATTGTAGTCAATTCTGCCATCTGCTGATGATCTCTTCTGGCTGCTTGCCAGCATGCTTGTAATGTGTGGCTAAATCCAAATCAGTTTAGGACACTAGTAGGATTCAGCCTGTGTTACAGGTAGAGAGACCAAATGTGGTCTGGCTTTTAAGAAAACAATTATTTTTCTGCTACTGGAATTATTCTTCATGTTCTAAATCAGCATTCACAGGCAAGACCTATATATATTTGTGTTACAACTTTATTAACTATGTCATATTAATCTCTTAATTGCTACTGATTGCAAAAAGTGGAAGCTGGCCGGTGTCTTGAATTCAAATGTCCTCAATTGCTGGGCAATATAGGCAGTAAGGGGGGTTTAATTTGTAAGGGAGTGAAACCTTGCCTGTGTTGGTATTGGGACATACCAAGTTCACTTCTAATTGTAGTTTGGATACAGATAAAATTTCAGCCATGTATTATTTGTTTGCTGATGATTTGGTGAGGGGGCATTCCAGAAACAGAGGCTCTCACAGTATTTGTGGTTCTGTGGGAAAAACCAAAGAGCAGAGTGGAACTGTATCCAGCTGTTGATTTGTATCTGCATTCCTAGTACTTGCCTTGCCCTGGGTCTCCAGTGCTTTTCTGAATGCATCCCAGCATCAAAAACTACCTTTTTGGCCCAATCTCTTCCTAACCAATGGACCACAAAGGCAACAAAAATGAGAGGAAACCCTCAATGAGGCTGCAGTACATGACTTACAGAACATGCTATAAAGATACAATACTGAAACAATCTCTGAGGATATGCCTCATTTATTTTTATATTAATTTTTCATATAGAGGAAACTGTTACTGTGGCTGCAGTAGTCAGGATGCAAATGCTGTCAAATAAGCTATGTGATGTCAATCCTCATTTTTTTAGGACAGGCTGATCGCTGGGAGGGAGGAGGAAAGTGAATTCTGGTATGTTGCACATCAGGCTGCATTTCAAGTGTTTTGCATCTTCCTCAAGAAGATACAGTTAGTTGTTCAGAGCAGAAGTTCTAGCTGGGCCATGTTTCTGGTGTAGCATTTCTTACATGGTACTTCTAATGCTGTATTCTGGTTCCTTTTTAGTGGCTGAATATGTATAGAACATAGAGTTAGCAAAGGGGGGATGGCCACTTAAGTATTTAAAATATATGCATGCTGGTAAGTAGGGTATGAGAAGGACTTTAAGGAAATTGGGAGTATGATCATATTGTAATAACAAACTATACCCAAAGAACACGCTTGTTGAGGAATCTGTCTGTAAGATCTGCGTAGGAAGTGTTACCTTTTAGTCTTGAATTCCCATGTCTTGTCTATCTTGCTGCCACATTATTCTTTAAAATATCGCTGATACTGCAGGTAACACCTGTCTTTGGACAGTTGGAGCTAAGAATAGAGATGCTCCCTGATGCCTTTTCTGTCTTTTTTTACATACTGCATCTTCCCAGCAGAGGCGCCTGGAAACTCAACAACACACCTGGAAGATTTTCTTTTCTCTGGATTCTTCAAGTCATACTGTTGTTATAGGACTAGCAGGGTAGTTGAAGGAACTTATCTAATCTAAGATTAACTGTCTAAGGACGAAGCGACTTTGTACTGTAAATCTACAGAACACATTGTAAGTTGAGAAGCTTGAACAACTCAGATAATTATAAGGCATATGGTGGTTGGGAGGATGGAGTAACTTAGATAAGGAAGGAATGAAGCCAATAGGAATGTATGGCTAGAACAAGACCATAAAAGGAATGAATGAGAAAGTTCAGAGAGCGGTCATTGGGAATATTGGGGTCCAGGACCACCAGAGAACCCCAAGAAGACCCTAGAGAAAGAACTGACCATGTGGACTAACTAGCATAAGAAGTGAGAGAATCATTAACCAGTAGAAGATAGAATACTGATTAATAAGAGTTAGGTAACTTGTAGCCAGTGAGCGTTAATCCCTTTGCTGAAATGCATGAATAGTGAAAAGTTTTGATAGCTGGCATGCACATTAAGTGGAGTGATCCCCCATGCATCCAGTGCTGCAGTAAAGAGAATGCTGCTTGTTCATACTGCATTGGCGTTAAGGAGTTTCATTCCCAGTTTTGGTGACATGGTGACTTGGCCTCAATTTCTGCCTGGCATGCCTTAAGTAAGCTACCAAAGATTGGTGTAAAAACAGAAGGAAAGCTATAGAAAGATTTGAGTAGACATCAGATAATGTCAAAATTTTAGCTGCTAATCCTGGATGTATTTAAGCATGTGGTCTATTTTATTCACCATGACTAACTGTATGAAAAGCAGTGGGGACTGGGACTCCAGAGACATTCATGCACTGCAAGGGAGAGATGTCACATAGCTTCAATCTGCAGTATGATTTTGATCTGTTGAATGGCATCTACTTAGCACAAAGGCTCTCCACCTTCTTGCATCACACTATGCTGATCCTTTTGTGTTTTAACTGAAATACAGAGAGCACCTGGTAGTTGGGGGAATGCAAAGGGGGTGAGCATTTTTTCACCAACTGTGACTTTCTAAATATACTTTGTGCTTATTGCTTTCCAGTTCTGGATATTCCCCCTTTCCCCCCCTTCTTGACTGGAAAAGCAGAAAATTACCTATTTATTAATAACATTTCACATTCCCAGTAAAAAGACCAGTTGTAAACTGGGGTGAGGGAAGGGAGGGGGCATGAACCAAAGAGGTTCTTGGGCTCCCAGTAATTCCAGCTTTGGCTTGGATTACTGCCAGCCACTGTGGGTTACAGTGCTGTGGGAGGAGAAAAGGGGTAGGTATAGAGATTTATTTAGCAGTTAATTCAAGTGGTTTGTAAGCTTTTGAATGGTGAGCAATCAGCCCAGTAGGGGAGCTCTTCCACTGTGTCTTGTGATGCGTGCTTGCTATTGAGTGTTTATAACAGAATGAAAGCATGTTGTTTTAAAACACTGGGTACTTAACAAGCAGCATGCCTCTTGGCTAATCTAACAGACATCCTGTGTTTGGTTGAAGTATAAGAGGTCAGCATGGCTTTTTTTATTTTCTTTCAAAATGTTGTTTGAATTCTTGTTGACCTCCATTCTCTCATGAAATAACTGAAAAGTCAAACCCACAAAATCAGCAGGTTTTCTTAGAACTTTAAGGGGTTCACTGACACAGATATTGAGAAATAGGGCATCAGTGTCTCCTTACCCTGCCTGAATGCCAGCCAGTATGCATAGGTTTTTACTTGAGTAAGTGTCTAAACAGAATAGACACTTAGATGTCTTGGATGGATGGAGTGCACCCTCAGCAAGTTTGCAAATGACACCAAGCTGAGTGGTGCAGTTGACACACCTGAAGGGGTGGGATGCCATCCAGAGGGACCTGGACAAGCTCAAGAAGTAGTAGGCCCACGGAACTCATAAGGCCAAGTGCAAAGTGCTGTGCCTGGGTTGGGGCAACTCCTGGTATTAATACTGGCTAGGGGATGAACAGATCGAGAGCAGCCATCCTGAGGAGGACTTGGGGGTGATAGTGAATAAGAGGCTGGACATGAGCTGGCAAAAAGTACTTGCAGCCCAGAAAGCTAAAAGCATCAAAAGTAGTGTGACCAGCAGGTTGTGGGAGGTGATTCTGCTCCTCTACTCTGCTCTCAGAGCTGGATACACCTGAAATGCTGTATCCAGCTCTGGGTGTCAGGAATATTGAGCTTATGAGCTGTCTTATCAAAGCCAAGCTTGGAAATGTATGATCTGGGATGGCAAGAGGACACGTTAACTGAAGTAATTAAGTCTTAGCTGAAGGTCCTTTATCTGAAATTTTAATTGTATGGTTGTGTTAACTGAATGTAAAGTAGTCTGACCTGAAACATCTTTTCTTGACAGATGTCTGTGGTCGTCAGGTTAGGTGGTAGCAAGATGCTTTTGGGATACAGGAGAGTTGCAATGTGCTTTATGAAGTATTTCAGTGTCAAAGTGAGTAGGTGAGGTGCTATGTAGTCGTAGGTCCCCAAAGATGGTTGATGAAAGTTTGGAGAGACAAAGTAGCAGGAAGCATTTTCTAACTAAGAACTTAAAAGATATAGCGCTAGATGTGATTAAAGAGGTGGAAAATAGTAATTGGATTTTGCTGGTTTGCTTGTTTTGTCTGGCTACATCTTGCAAACTTCTTCCTGCTATAAGCAGGCTGTACAAAGGAAAGAATAGTGTTCAACCCATCATGCATCTCTTGTGTTCAGATGGGGAGTTTAACAATATTTTTCTAGGCTTTCATTCAGTTGGCTGCAGGCACAAAACAATTTGTTAGCTATAAGACTGGTGTTTAAGGATTGTGGAGAGGAAAGGGGCTGAGTTCCTAGGAAAAGGAAAGATCTGTTTCTCTAGAGGAGTTGCTCCAGTGCAAGCTGGTCTTAGAGCTGTGCACCTGCCAGGACTTGTGTGTGTTGTGAGGGAGGAAGGAGAGGCTGATGTCTCCTGACTCAGGACAGCAGATTTCTGTTTTGTTGTGGGAACTGGCTTGCAAGTCCTGAGAATGTGCAGGTCTCTCCCCAGGATGTGTCTCATTTGAGACCATGACTGCACCAGCATCTCTGACACCTGGTGCAGGTAAAATTGCATTTGTCCCAAATCTTTGGGGAGCACTAATCCTGCTTCAGTGAACACTGTGTTAAATCTACTTTGGTTTAGATCGGATATATAAGGGAATGGCTTTCTCTTGCAGTCCTTCATGTTGTTCCCCACATAGCAAATGCTGTGTTTCTACTAAATGCTAACATCTACTGATAATAGACAGGTATCAAGCCTTCCACTGGTTCCTGTACAGTGCCAAGGTATGTTCAAGGCTGCCACACCAAAGCACCAACCATATAGTGAAATACTTACCTCCTTCCAACTGTGTTTTTTTAAGATGTATCTCCTTCTGCATTCGGAATCTATTTCCATCAGATTGAATTGAATGTTTCATAGAATTAAAAAAAAGGCAAAAAGAAAAGCTGTTTCAATACAGCTTTCCAAACAGTAGGGCCATAGCCCACTCCACCTTCTTTTATCTCTAATACTCAAATACCTTCTACAAGTCATTGGTACCAGTCATGTCTTTGCACTTTTTAACCTCTGGAGAGGTTATTATTAAAAGTCTTTTCAGTAGACATGGCAGCAGCTGTTAAAGTATGTTTTCCTTAAAGGTAAATGAATGCTTACTTGCAAGAAAGTCAGTACAACATTTCTGAGCCAGAATAGTTTTGGGTGTTAATAGCAAGAGTTGTGAAATATGCAGCCAATTGCTGAAATAATTCCAGATCAAGGCTGAACATATTGAGCACTGTATATAAACAACAGTATTTGTGTTGGAGCTGAATCAAAGCTCTCTTTTCTTCTGTTTTAAATAGCTAAGGAGTAAACAGGTTAGTGACTAGAGATTAACATTCATTTTACTCATTTCAGGTCTGCTTGATTAGCAGTGGGCTTCTTGCCAGGCTTCACCTGTTTCACATGGGTCTATGAAACTGCAGAGCCTGCAGGTTCTGTAACTGAGTTTTCAGAGTCACAAGAGATAGCATTCAGCAAATATGATTCTGGAGAATCACTTGCAGGAAAATATACTTGAAAATAAGCCAATGTACTTAAAAAGTCAGGGCTGATCCTTTGCTCTGCTGAAGAACTGTCTCCTTCATATCTCTTGGCTCATTGCTGATCCAAGATATTTTACTACTTAGTGGTTTAGCTTCTTTAACAACCTTTACTAGGAAATGTTCCTGACTGTTTTTTTAGAAGTAGAAATAAATAAGAAAGTACTTGCAGTACATTTGCTATTTTCATGCTGAGGACTTAAATAGATGGTAATAAAGGCCTTGCATGGTCCTATGACTAGCATGTTATGCTGTGTGGCTTTTTCTATAGTCTTCCTCCTGTTACAGAAGGAAATGGTAATGGCATACACTTGGGTCCAGAAAACTAGTGCAAGGTGATTTTTATGTGAGTGGAGACGTCCACATCTGACACTGCTAGCGGAAGGTATTCCCATGTTTGTCATCTATCTTATCTCAGGTATTTGTGCAGGGCAGGTGCGCATTGCAGCCTCCCATCAATGAAGCTCAGGACAAGCCTATTGGTAGAATGGTTGCTGTGGAACTTGCATAGTGCCTATGGAAGTGCCATGCAGGGTCAGGATCAAAACTGGGATTAGGACCTGGGGTAATGTGTGAAAGCTGCGGTGGTGTCTGAGGTAAAGCTTTGTGCACTGTGGTATGTTTCCTTATCAGTAAGAAATGGAAATAGGATCTGTGGTAACTTAAACTGTACCCAGTGTTTCCATTGTGAAGTTCTTTCTATACTAAATGTTGGATTTATTTGGGCTTTTTCTTTCCTAAATCATTCTGGCATTGGCTCTCTTTAGAGAGACTGCTCTCCCAGTCAAACCCCATAAACACCATAGCACCAATTCACAAATCTGGTGGTATTCTTTCTCCTTTCTTCCTTTCTCTTGTTCTCCTTCAGCTTTTCCTTTCTTCAAGTTGTAAAAGGAGCAAAATAAATTATGCCAAACAACAAATTAAAGCAAACCACTGTTGGGTTTGGCAACTTTTCTGAAGCAAACCCAGTATGCCTCTCGTCTTGAGAAACCTACATATTCTGCATAAGTTTAGGTTATAGATGTATTTTTTTTTATCAGTAAGATTTACTGTGGCATTGTAATCTGTTGGTGCCAAGTATAAATCCTAACGGTCAGTTGGTTGTTGATTATATAGGAAAAGATTTAGCTCCTTCTGTGTTAGGAACACTGGTGTTGACTACTAAGCGGAAATATCATTTTAATGTAATGATTTTGTTTTTAAAAAGCCCCCAGAACAAAACCAGTCATGCTCTGTTACTAGATCTAGTGCTGGGGAGCCTCAGGAACTAATTAGTATCCCAAAGACTTGCCTGCTGGCATTTGAAAAAGCAAACCACTCTGCAACTGTTATCACATGTCTAGATTCCCTTTTACCTGAAGTAAATGAGATGGTTAGGTTTTTGTCATTAGATACAGGGAAAGGTCATAATTGAAGTGATAAAGGGATAGTTTTTAATGGGATTTCTTTTACTGATATGATTCTATATAGGTTTTTACAAAGAAGAGAAGAGGAAAGCTTTAAGTACCAGGTTGTAATTTGGTGGTAAATGCCACTGATGGATCTTTTTCCTTACACATACTCTATACTTGGAAGAAATCCTGATGATAAGTTTGACTTCCTGAAGGGAAGTGTAGAGATCTGAGGTCTGATTTACAGATCAGCCATAAAATACTTGAGTTTGTGTGGTTTTAAATGTACTCACAGTTGTTCAGAGATATCTGTGAGGTGGTAGCAATGTCTTAGATGGAAAAGATCTACCTAATTAATAATGTGACTCATGGCAATTCATAAAATACTCATATTTGTTTAGGAGAGCTGCTGTTTGTAATCTCTCAAAGAGGGGATCATGAGAAGAAAGCAAAATTAGCTGAAGGTCTGGGGTTTCATCTGTTATACCTGTGTGTTTTAGGTATTTAATTGGAGAGCACACTGAAGGCATGTTGTTTACAGACAATATAAATGCCCGATTGCATGGAGCTTTCTGTTTGACAATTGGGGACAGTTTTGCCCTTGTCAGTACTGACTGGTCTTAACATAACTGCTGGGTTGTGAGAAACAGGATAATAAAAAGATTTGAAGTCAGTCATTTGAAACTATGTTCTGTTTCCTTCAATAAAGTTCAAGAGCTCAGAGCATTCTTGAGAAAAGTGTAATGCAAGTAAATAATGCAAGTAAATAATACAAGTAAGAGATGTAGACTAATGTGCTAAAAATATTAAACCTGAAAAAAGGTTACTTAACTGGTGGTTTCAGGGTCTCTTTTGGAGTTTTTTGATCATAGCTGGA